>NC_088931.1:2410000-2500000 GCF_038396675.1 Hydra vulgaris
AATTAAACGTAAAAATAATCACGTAAGCATGCGCAGTTTTTCTTCGGACAAATAAAAACTTTTATTTCGCATGCTGTCGTGATTACTCTTTCCATTCCCGTTCCCGTAAAAAAACGGATGAGTGGAAACTCGCCTAAAGAGAACGGAAAAAAATCACGTGAGCATGCGCAGTTTTCCTTTGGATAAATAAAAACTTTTATTACGCATGCTCGCGTGATTATTTTTTCTTTTCTTTTCCCTTTCCCGTTGAAAAACGGATTGGAAACTTGCTTTAAAAGACGTTTAAAAAACCTTTAAAAGACATTCAGAACGTAACTTTTAAAAACAAATGTGCTTAGGAAGATTATGCAATTTTGCTTGCCGTTTAAACGGTTTTTAGTCATTAAACTTTGATTTTTCAAGTTTTTCCATGTTTTGGGGTTTTTTTAATACATTAGTATTTAAAAACTCAGAAAACCGGATTATAATTTTTTTAGTATAATAGTTACGGAAACTGTTGATTGCAAATTATAACTTTGAGAAAATGATGACGAATATATATAAAAAGCTCCCACGCAAAACCAGACTAATCCATATTTAAAAATTTTAACATATCTTGATACTTTTAATTCCTTGAATTGTGTTATCAATATTCTAATGTACAAAATATCCAAAATAGGGAATTGTCTGGTTTTGGAGCATTTTCTTATCATAATAGATTACGATGCTTGTATTACGAAATTATTGCTAGAATTACGAAATCCACTATTATAATGACTCTTAATACGCAGCATTGTTTACTATTGATTTCACTGCCACTTGTTTTAGCTTCATCTTTAAATGAAATACATTCGCTTTTAACAGTGACTGAAAAACTGTTCTTACCTGTATTAAATATATATATATATTTATTATTACTAATAATTCTTTTACCTTTTTTTCTTGCTTACCGATGTTATAAAACTTGCTAAGAGGTGGTGTTGAACACCAAGTTGCTTGCTTCTGAGGCAAGCGCGCCTCAGAAGCAAGCAACTTGGTGTATTGTATTGAAGAATACTAAGTCTTGTATAAGATGCTTAACAAATTTTTTTTTCTGAGTTTAACATTGGTTTTAGTGGTTCGTAAGTACGCTTTGGTGCCTAATAGAAGGGGAGGTTGGAATAAGCGCGGGGGGGGGGGGGGTAGAAAATTTCGAGTTTTTTTAATTACTTAAAGCAATAACTAAGTAATGTTTTTATTAATTATTAACATATATATTAGTGTCTGAAAACAAGTAAATGTATAATAAAGAAGTACTAAAGTCCAAAGAAGAAATATCAACAGAAGTCCAGTTCAAATAAGTTTCGACCAAATCAGTATAAAAGCATCGGACAGACTTTGCAACATATCCAGTTGTCGGTTTTATTGGCACGTGTCGTTTTCTTTTTGCATCGTATTTCGTCTTTCCTTTGTTTTTTATCACTTCGGCATCGTACTCTTCTTTGAACTTTTCCACAATTTTTCTAAACTCCATTTTTTCTACGTTACTATATTGGCTTCTTTCTGTCCTTTTAAAAATTCTTTTCGTAGTTGCCATTTCGTTCTTACTCTCTGATATTACAACGTATACAAGTAAATAAGTACTGTAAATGATATGACGTGACGATAGAAAGAAGAAAATAACTTTTTTAATGAATAATGACGTAACGATAGAAAGAAGAAAATAGAACGTTCTTTTTTTAAAAACAAAGTTTTTTGAATGAATGATATTGCGTAACGTAAGTAAGTATTGAAAAAGAAAATTTTTATAAAAAATTGTCTTGTCTTGGATGGAATTTTTTCTAAAATTTAATAGCAAGGGGGTTGGAATAAGAATGTCCTGGGTGGAAAATTTTTGAAAAATTTATTAGCGGGGTAGGGGGGGGGGACGTCTATTAGGCACCAAAGAGTAGATGCATGTACCACTTGCGAAAAATTAAAAAACTTGATTATGCACGCATCAAAAGTCCAGCCTTGTAGCTGAATTTAAACTACAAAAAAAAATTCATTTGCAGAAGCGTGCGGCATTTTACCGCTTACGAAAGAATTCTGATGAAGACACATACAGTCTCAGGTCTGTTCTGGAAACTTTCTATGCCAGACAGCTAGTTTATAAAATTTTGCTACCTGTGTTATGTCGTCAGGAAAAAATTACTGTTTTACATGAATTGAGAGTTAAACAGCACGTGGAATTGAGAGTTAAACAGCACATGGTTCAAGTGAGATAGAAAGTGCGGTGAACCACTTTCTTACCATGTGAACATTAAGTACTCCTACCAACCCGTTACTTCTGATAGGTGCAATTGCATGCAAGAAAGTTGCACGACATTTTCTCTTTTGCCAGTTGACTTTTTTTCAATGTAATAAGCGCAAGCAATTAGACGACTGAATTTTCTTGTTAAAGCATCACGTATTCACCTTGTCTTTGTAATGTGCACATGCTTTATCAGTACAGTGTCTTGATCAGTCTTGACAGCTGTCTTAAACAGGTAACTGCTGCACATCTTCTGCAGTAAGTTCATAACACTTGAATGCTGAAACTTGTTTGTGTTTAAAGGTAGCCCTTTAGTCTACGATTTTCGACAAATCCACTGGGTATCTGAAACAAAACATATAAACAACGTTGAGAGATGTTATTGAAGGAAAGACAGAAAGCAATAGAGTTGAGGTAAGGAGAAAAAGAGTATTTTGGAAGACTTAATGAAGTAATGAATAAAAGAATATGAAAAAAAAAACTCAAAACAGAAAGGTTGGAGGGAGTGGATGTCGTAGACATACTGACACGTAGCGTCCATTTTTTACATCACATATAATAATAGTTAGAATCAGAACTAAAATCAACATAACACCAATAAAATTATCTTTTTTCCTTTGCAACTGATTGCTTTGTTTTAATAATCTTTCGCTTTCTAGAACCGCTACTACGTTGCCAAACAAACTCGAAATCGTCTGCATCTTCGTAGTTAACTTGCGCTTTTTTTGCCACTTTCTTAAAGAACAGACGTGTTTTTACAGCGTGAAAATTTAAAGAAAAAACTGTATGATTTTTTAATCTTTAGTATATTTTATCTATTTTTCTTGAGAAAATAACTCATTTTTTATATAACATGGCTGTTACATTACTAGAAATAGCAAATTGTTTGGGGGCTATAAAAAAGAATTCGAATTGATGTTAATAGGAAAAAGTTTTTATCGATATTATTAGTTTTTATCGATATTATTATTAGTTTTTATCGATATTATTATTAGTTTTTATCGATATTATTAGTTTTTATGGTTTTTTGGGTAGCGCAGTGGTGATTGCTTGATCAAAAATGGCGTCTGCATATTTTGGAGTTTTATAATTTGTAGTTATTTGGATTACCTTTATACTAACGGCTATAGTAGATATTGTTATAAAATCGAAATTTATTAAAATAAGGCTACAGGGTGCTTCACATTATTTGAACTGGCGTTACAATGAATCTAACTTGAATATACAAAAGTTTTCAATCTTCTGATTCAACTGGTCTAAGTTCACATTTGCAAGATTATTAAATACTAACAAGACTATCAATTTTTTTTTTTTTAATTATTATTGTTATTATTATCAGAATAGTAAGTGCATTGATTATTGTATTACATAAAACTTTGATATCCTGGTACATCTGATCTATGTTCAAAACAGCAAGCTTTCTTATATAAAACTATACTAACCCTTGTTAACAATATAAAAGTAAAACAAAAGTTAAATTTGTTGCTGATCTTTACTATTCACACAATTTCTATAGTATATTGTTAATTAGCATATATATATATATATATATTTATATATATATATATATATATATATATATATATATATATATATATATATATATATATATATATACATATATAGGGTAACTGATATATGTATATGTGTATATATATATATGTGTGTGTATGTATATATGTACATGTGTATAGTGTATATATTGTGCTTGTTATATTCTATATTAATTTATTAGTGTAAATTCTATATTAATTTATATAGTTGCTTTATTCTAATAAACTTATATTCCACCTATATTATAAGTTTGTGTACTTATATAGCTTTATACTTATATAGTCTTATACTTAAAATATACAAATACTTGTTATTACTAGATAATATTAGTGTATTTACCAATATCATAAAATTATATTTCTTATTATTAATTTATATTTTACTGTTATATTGTTTAATTACCCCAATATACTTAAAAACAAAATATTATTTAGTTATCTGAACTTATATTTTCGGTTATGACTATAATATAAAGTTTCTCTTTTTAACTTTGTTTAAAATATTATTATAAAAAGATAGTAAATATACATACTATATACATTAATAATATCTTACACATAAAAATTGACTTACAACTGCAAACCTAATCCATTAAATCCTATGCTTTATCATTTCAGTTTTGCTTTATCATTTCAATTTGCTGTTCTATCATTTTGTTTGCATTATCTCTATATGCTTAGAAACTTCTAATAGACTTATATGTAATTCAAAAATATTAATTTATGAAATAAGATGTTAAAACAATCCTGCAAACTTTGCAAAAAAAATGTATCTAAAAACCATAGAGTCATCCAATGTGACTGCTGCTCTTCTTGGATTCACACAAAGTGCAATCTAATCAATAAGCATACATATAACATTATCTTCAATGACTCTTTAGAATGGTATTGCTCTGACTGTATTTCCGAAAATATACCATTTAGTACCCTTTCCAATCAATAACTTAAACTTACACTTTCATGCAAGAATCTTCCACTAAAGCTAATAAAATCTCTTGAATCTCCTGCTCACATAAAAAGTCTATATAGAGATATGAATAATGTATATAATCCGACAATTAATTGTAAATATCTTGATGTTACTGAATTCAATAATTCTTTAAATCCTGATACTGATATACATCTTCATCTCAAAATTGTTTCCTTACCACAATATATCGACGATCTCCGTAGCCTTATCGGCACTCTTAACACTTCCCCTATGGTGATAGGAATTACTGAATCATATTTATATATAAAAGATTCGAATATAACTGATATTACCATAAATGGATTTAACACTGAACATTGCCCTGTGTCAAAAAAAGGTGGGGCTCTACTTTATCTAAGCTCTAATCTTAACTATGTAGTTCGTGATGATCTTACAATCTATGCCTCAAAATTTCTTGAATCAGTTTTTGTTGAAGCTATCAACCCTCATAAAACCAATGCTTTAATTGGTTGCATATATCGTCATCCAACTTTAAATCCAAAACATTTCATTGCAAACCATTTAACACCTTTACTTGAGAAATTAAATTATGAAAAAAAAAAACATTATAATAATGGGTGATTTCAACATGGACTTAATTAATTATATAAAATCTCCTATTGTTTCTAATTATCTCCAAACATTATGCTCTTGCCCGCTTCTTCGAACCATTATACTTCCAACACGTATAACTTCAAAAACCAAAACTCTCATTTATAATATTTTTATAAACTCCTATTCTCCTGAAACAATCTCTGGCAATCTAACAGTTTCTATTTTAGACCACATGGCCCAGTTCCTCTGTATTCCTGGTATTACACCAAAAGAAAAGAATATAAAAATCTCTAGAAGATGATTTAAAAACTTTGATACTCACACCTTTATACAAGGTATATCAAGTATAAACTGGGAGGTGCAAAAGATGTCGATATAAATAACACAATGATAAGTTTTTTAAATACATTTGAAAAAGTTCAAGACAGGCATCCTTCAAAGTTTTAACAAAAAAACAAATTAAACTTAAATCTAAACCATGGATAACCGCTGGTATTCTTAAATCCATCTCAACCAAAAATGTCATTTATAAAAAATTTGTTAAATCAAACAATACTAAAACAAGAAATCTACTCTTTGATAAATTTAGGTTATATAGAAATAAAATAAGCAACTTACTTAAACAATCCAAAAAAAATGTATTATATTTCCTTTTTCAACAACCTTAACACCATTAAGAGAACTTGAAAAGGAATAAAAGAAATTATCAGCATCAGACCTACTATATGCAATAACTCTTTCAACTTCAAAATAAATGATAAAATCATCTCTGATCCAACCACAGTTGCTAATATTTTTAACAATTACTTTGCTACTATCCAAGAGAATCTAATAAACAAAAAAATTATCCCTAAATATGATTTTAAAGACTTTCTAAAAAATCCTAATGAAAATTCTTTTTTCTTTGAGCCAGTGACTAATGTTGAGGAATCGAGTCTCATAATGAAACTTCAAAACAAAAATGTCTGGGCCCAAACAGTTTTCCCACATTTATTCTTAAGCTTATTCCAAACATAATCTCAAAGCCACTATCTATAATTATAAATAACTCATTTAGAAATGGAATTTTTCCAGATCTCCTTCAAATAGCTAAAGTGACACCAATATATAAAAAAGGTTCTCTACTAGATTACTCTAATTATCGCTCAATCTCTCTTCTCTAAAATATAAGCAAACTATTTGAGAATGCTATGTAGACTCTACAACTTTCTGGAGAAATTCAAGTGTTTTTATAAAAATCAGTATTGGTTTAGAAACAGTCATTTAACAACTCATACACTAATTGATATAACTGAAAAAATTAGAACAGCTTTGGACAATAAATTGTTTGCATGTGGTGTTTTTGTTGATTTCTAGAAAGCCTTTGAGACAGTTGATCATTCCATTCTTATCAGAAAGTTGGAGTACTACGGTATCAGAGGCACAACACTCCAATGGTTTTCTTCTTATCTTCAAAATAGAACACAATTTGTTTCTATTAATGGAATAGAATCTGAATTAATAAAATCAACAAATGGTGTCCCACAAGGCTCTGTATTAGGACCATTACTTTTCCTTTTCTTTATTAATGAACTTAATACCTCTCTGAAGCTTTCCACTGCTTACCTCTTTGCTGATGACACCAATCTGCTTTTAATAAACAAATCACTTAAAAAGATAAACAAAAGTGTAAACCATGACTTAGCGAATCTACTCCAGTGGCTTCTATTTTAATAAATTATCACTCAATTCCAAAAAAACTGAAATTATTATTTTTAAATCAAGTCAAACAAAAATTAAAAAGCATCTGAATTTCAGATTAAGTGGTAAAAAATAGATACTGTGAATTTTATCAAGTATCTTGGTATTAAAATTTATTCTAATTTAAGTTTTGCATCCCATCTTCAAGACTTAGCACTGAAACTAAGCAGGTCCAACGGTATGTTGGCCAAAGTTCGACATTATCTTAATCTTGAAACGCTTCTTAACATATATCATGTGGTTTTTGAGTCTAATCTTAGATATGCTTGTCAAATATGGGGACAAACCCAATCTCTAACACTTAAAAGATTTTCTCACCTCCAAAATAAAGCCCTAAAAATAATTTTTTCTCAGCATTTTAACTCTGACCCAAGTATTCTCTACTACATATCAAAGATACTTAAGTTAAAAGACCTTATTCAACACTCCAACTGTTTGTTTGTTTGGAAACAGCAACTTAAAACCTTACCTCCTCCTTTTACTGATTTTTTTACTTATTAAAAAAATACTCGTTACCAACTTCGATCAGCTAAATGCTTCAAATTAGCTATACCTAAACATAGAACTGTTTGTTATGGACATGAATCGATTAAATATCAGAGCATATGCACATGCAATAGTCTCCCTTCACAGTTAAAATCTCTTCCTACATTTTCCAAATTCAAAAACAGTCTATTTAATTTTTTATTAAACAAGTATTCTTCCTAATTTCTATGCAACTCTACTGCAAACTATCTACTATCCATCTTAACCTTATTCACTTCAATGCTGGTCTATAACTACTAATAATTGATCTTTTCTAAAATTCTTTTCTACTACTTTCTTTATTTCAATGCTGATTTATTACTACTAATACTTGCTCTTTCTTAACTTTTTCTCAAAATAATAACATTATTCTATTTCCAACTCTCACTATTATAAGTATTGCTATTTTTTAATATTGTTATTATTATTATTGTTGCTATTGTTGTTAATATTATTATTATTTTTTTTTTTTTCAGAAAGATAATAGTTTAACAGTTTATAAAAAATACCCTACTTATGAATGAAGATAATGTTACACTTAATTCAGAACTTAATTCATCACAAAATAAAAATAGCATACTTCTAGATAAGTATTCTGACCAAGATATTATTTTTTTAGTAATAACAAAGTATTTCAAAATTTTAAAACTTTATATTATGACCTTAAAACTCATACAAGCTAAAAGAAGGTTTGTGCTCAACCACTAATAGTTGTGAATTACTATCCAGCCGGCACAAACACGTCTTTAAGACGTTTTTTTTTCGCATTTAAAATGTTAGCTCTTTTAGATGTCCAAATTCAGATAATATTAAATATAAGACATCTATTAGTAGTCATCTTTTAGACGGCTTGAGATGTGTTTCGTCGTCCCAAAGACAAATACAATTAAATGCCTTATAGTTATCTGAATTTAGACGTCTAAAGGTGTTAACATTTTAGATTTTAAAAACACGTGTTTGTGCTGGCTGGGTGTGTGTGGAAATAATAAATAAAACCACAAAAAACATTATCATCCACGTTTTATACAGACCACTTTCCGGCTCAATAAAACAATTCGAAAAATCATATTAAAAACAAATTAAAAATAAATTAATCAAAAATAAAAGCATTTATTTTGTAGGTGATTTTAATCTTGACCTGAACATTGTGAACCTGAACCATGACATGCGTCATTTAAATACAAATATAAATAATTTCTTTAACGTCATATATTAGAAAGGCTATATTCTTCTAATTAATAAACCCACAAGAATAACTAGAGAAAGCGCAACAGTTATAGATAAAATAATCATCATTGATTTCAAATCAAAAATCAAAACAGGAATATTTAAATGCGACATTTCAGATCACTTCCCTGTATTTCTTATTTTTTTACATATTTTTAATCTATCTTTAAAACTAGGTATTTATCCGGAGAAACTTAAAATTGCGAGGGTGATACCTATTTTCAAATCAGGAGACATTTCAAATCCTAAAAATTACAGACCAATTTCAATTCTTCCTTGCTTCTCGAAAATCTTAGAGCGAATTATGTATAACCGAATTTTAACATTTCTTAATATAAATAATATTCTATATAATAAACAATTTGGATTTCAGCCAGGGTATTCAACTGACCATGCCATTATTAATATTGTTCACGATATATTTAAAGCATTTGATGAAAGTGAGTTTACCCTCGAAGTTTTTATAGATCTTAGCAAAGCCTTTGATACAGTAGACCATGGCATTCTTATAAAAAACTTGAAAGTTATGGAATTAAAAGCACATATTTAGAATGCCTCAAAAGTTATCTAAGCAATAGAAAACAATACATAGCACACAAAGAAGGAAAAACTGATTTCTTGACTATAACTTGCGTTTTTCCCCAAGGCTCAATTCTGGGTCCACTGTTATTTCTTGTTTATGTAAACAACTTCCATAAGTTTTCAAGCATTTTAAATTCAGTTTTATTTGCAGATGACACGAATTTATTTTATTCTAATGGAGATGTCAACCTTTTATTTAAAATAGTAAACAAGGAATTTTTAAATCCAGCGAAATGGTTTAAGGGAAACAAACTGTCCCTAAATTTAGATAAAACTAAGTATACTTTTTTCATAGAATTCACGATAAAGAAAATATTCCATTAAAACTTCCTGATCTTTATATTGGTAACTCCAAAATCATTAGAGAGTCATCATTAAAGTTTTTTGGAGTGATACTTGACGAAAACCTGACATGGAGAGAACACATAAGAACGTTAGAAGATAAAATTTCAAAAAATATTAGCATTCTAAATAAAGCTAAGCAATTATTAAACCAAAACTGTTCAAAAATCTTATATTTCCCCTCATACATTATTATATATACTATGCAAATATTGCATGGTGCAGCTTTAATGTAAGTAAAGTTAAAAAATTGCTTAGTAAACAAAAACACGCTGTCAGAGTTATTTTAGGTGCAGATTGTTTTACACATTCTAAAGAACTATTTAAAAATCATTACATACTTAATGTTTTTCAGTTGAATCTTCATTTTACAAATTTCATAATAAAGTAACTCCTATAATATTTAATACACTTTTCAATAAAATTAACCTACAAGATTTTCAAATTACAATTATGAGCAACCTAAAATGCACTATTTGGTTACTAAATTTTCTATTGCCATCAGAGGTCCTAAATTATGGAACACTTTATTAAATAACCAGCTGAAAAATTGTTCTTCACTTTCTCTATTCAAACAAAAACTCAAACAAAAAATTCTTAACGATGCTAATGAATTAAATTCTTTTTAAGATTCTTTTTCTTAAAATTAAATTTTCCTTAAATTCTGTTATTAACTTATTTTTAATTTTTAGGTGTAATTATTATTATTATTATTATTTTTTTTTTTTTATCTTTTTTCTTTACGATTTTCTTTTGATTATAGATAGAGATGGTCGGACATGGGCCAAATTGAGTCCGATGTGCGACCGAGTCAAAAAAATTTTACAAGATGATTGATCGGTTTGAATTGAAAAATTTTCAACGGTGTCCGTGATCGAAATGTTCGGTTCTGATTGAAGAATGTTTTGTAGGATGTCCGCCATTGTCCGACTTTTTTATGGCCGCCATGTTCGGCGTCCGACCGGGCCGACATTTCTAGACCAAATCGATTAAAATTGATTGACTTTTCCAAAAGTGTTCGACTGTTCTGTTGTACGACTTGTTCAGCATTATTATCTCTCTTGAATTTATTCCATTTTAATCCAAGTTATTCACCACAGCTTTAAATTATTTCAAGACTTTTGCTATTGTTTCGCAGTGGAAGCTATTAAAGTTCCACTACTTATTTGGAACACATCAGGCCGTTGTAGTTCTGAGGGAAGAGAAGAGATATTTTACATAAGTGCTAGAGAGTGCAAGGTAAATTACCATATTCGGACAGGTGTCCAGTATTGAGAAGTGAATTTCAGAGGGGAATATGATTCAGTGTCCAGTTCTATGTATAGTAAGTGTCCTTTAAGTGTTCTGTACGTTGTTTTGATTATTGTGTTTTGACGTTTCTGGGGTGATTATTTAGTTGACGTTTACCGGAAAATAAATGCGTTACAATTAATAGTTAATTGTTATAGTGGAAATAATCATTTTTTCCGGAGATTCTAAGTTATGGTTACTGTATATTTTAGTTTATAGTTTATAGTTGATATCGTTTAAACCTTTGTTTTATCCTAGTTTAAGTTTTTTTATTAAAAATCACGATGTATGCGAAACTATGCTACGGTTGTACTCTTGTTGCTTGTGAACAGATATCTGAAGAGCATGAAACGTGCGCACATATAAACGTTAAATATTTTTTTTATTTCGATTCTATTGTTATCTTGTTGTAAACTTTTAATGGTCTATTGTTCTATATACGCATCATAGCTTTGTATGTGACCGCTTTTTTTCATGGAAATTATTTTTTGTTTGTGGTTTTATTTTCGATTATTCACCACAGCTTTAAGTTATTTCAAGACTTTTAAAAGTTTCATTCTCCTTGGACTACAGGATATTGGTGAATATTAGTTACACATTTTCGAGAACTTATTACACAAAAATACAAAATGGCGCATGTTATAAAAGATATCTATGAAACTTCAGATGAAGTCATTGAACTTAATGCAATTTTAAATGAACAAATTTCCAGTGGTTCTGTTCTTTTGAAAGCGAAAACAACTGGTGTAGGCAAGTCAGAAGTTTGGATGAATTTTTCTTTGCTCTTCAAATTACATGCCACCAAACCTGTCAAAAATATTGCAGTTTGTAACATTTGTAAAAAAGCTGTTCACCAAAAGCTAAGTAGCACTACTACTTTGATCAGACATTTAAAAACACATGCCCCAACAGCTCAAGATCCTTCACAGTCTATTTTGCCGGTATTTAAAAAGGAAAAGTCTACCTTCAAAACATCTGTGCAAGTTCATAAAAATTACAGGAATGCGATGTTGAATAGTTGTCTTGCGTTATTTAGTACTGATCTTCGTCCATTTGTAACAATTTATGGGAAAAGATTTGAATCTGTCATAAACACTGCTATTCATTTTGGTGCTATTTATTGGGGACATATTACTGCTAAAGACATTCTTCCTTCCAAACACAAAGTTGCTGAAGCCATGAAAACTAGTGTTTCAAAGTCTAGAATCACAATCAGCCGAATACTGAAAGCAAAACTAGAAAGAAGTGGTGTAGGCATAACTACTGAATTTTGGACTGATGATTTTCACAGAAACTCATATCTATCGATGACGCTGCATTGGATTGAAAATAATCAAGTACAGGAGGCGGCAATGGCTTTTTCTGTGTTACCTCCTATTTCAAAAACTGCCACTGTCGTCTCTCGATATCTCATTGACAATTTTAAAAAGGTAGATGCCTATACTGCTGGCGGACTGAGACGAATAATTTTCACTACTGATCAAGGTTCTAATATTTTGATGCTTTCAAAGATAGTGGCTTTGTAGTAGCAATAGAAGATATAGACATTCGTCCAGAAATCTTGCAATCGACAAGAATTTCATGTTGCAGCCACAACTTGAACAATGTTTTGATAAAACTTTTTAAACCATCTGAACTGAAAATTCACTGCTTATCTTTGCATGATCTTCTTCACAATTGTTATCAAGTCATTACATTCGTGAAGAGTGGAAATGTAAATGCAAAATTAAGCCGGACTCTAAAAAAATATGTAGCTACGCGTTGGAATTCACATCTGGCACTCTTTAAAGGAGTCCTTCTAATGTATGATGAATTGCTGATTCATTTACGAGGAACTAATAAAATGGTAGCAATTGAGGCAATCGACAAAAATCAGTTGGAGGTTTTGGTTAAATTTTTAAAAGTTTTCAAAGCTACAAGTAATGATTTGGAAGGGTCAACCTATCCAACAATTTATATGCCAATTTTGTTAAATTTTAGTATGCAAGATTACTTCAAGTCTTTCTCATCTTTTGCACAGATTCCTTTGAACATAAATCCTGAATCAGACAATCCTGAGTCTTATGTAATTGATGATGACACTGACTTGGCAAACACTCTTCCAGTTGAGAACTTCTTGCGTTGGGTTAATGATTCTGACTTTGAAACTCAATATGATTCTCAGGTCTTTACACAGGACTATGAAAACCAAAGAGATATTATTACGTACTTGTCAAGTTTTGCAACTGACGTTTTGTCTGATAAATTCAAAATAAATCATATTCATTGCATTGGTTTGTTTCTTATTCCTTTTTGTAAGTCTTTCAAAGTCTTTGGACAAAATGCTTCTGCCAAGCTTATAGAAACAAAGGAAAACCTGCGACGTCTTATACAATATTGTAATTTTGAAAAGACAAACTCATCACCGACCAATTCTCCACCTCAGAAAAAGCAGCACTCCTCTACCAAGCCTTTTTCTAACCACATTTTGCCTTCACTTTCTTCTTTTATTGACTCAACAGCCCCTGTTGAGAATAATAAAATTGAACAATATAGTAGAACTGAAGTTGTGGCACCAAATGTTCAAGATTTAAAAAATATGGGGAATGAAGCACTAAAGTGGTGGGGAAAAAATAAAGAAACATTTCCAGTATTGTTCATTGTATCTAGCTTTGTTCTTGCCATTCCTGCTACCTCAGTCCCAAGTGAACGAATGAATTCCATTGCAAAGCTGATTACTAATGACAGGAGAGCCAATCTTGCACCAGAAACAATTGAAGCCTTGATGTTACTTCGAATGGACAAGGAACTGCAAAATTCCCATTTCAATGCCAAGGACAAACACTAAGAAAACTTATTGAAAACTTACTCAACTTTTTTTTTAAATTTACTACCGGTATATACTTCACTTAAATCTGTACTAGAAATTACTACGAACCTGTAAATATGAAATACCAATAAATATGAAGAATTACAACAACAACAAAAAATTGTCGGATTCTTGTGTCTTTTTTTATTTTTCATTTTTTTGTATGTTCGAGGTCCGACCGCGTTCGAGATTTTTAGTTCGATGACTGTTCGGTGATCGATCGGTGTTTGGTTCGACATTAGTTTTTCTGTCCGTTGTTTGGGGTGTCCGAGTTATCCGGGTTGTTTGACAAAATTATTGTTGCTCGTGTTCGACCGGTTCGGTGGTTCGGACCGTACGAACACGGGCGAACAGAAAAACGTCAATCAGTCCGAACATCTCTAATTATAGATTAGTTACTGATCTAAACATACTTGTAAAATTTGTATTTATTTTTTATATAGTACAAAGTAATTTTATGTTTACATTTTAATGATTGTACACGCTTGCTGATGAAAGCACGTCGGGGCAAACTGTCTTCTCTTAGCCCCGGTCACGTAAATTTTATTTATATAAAACGGCATTGTATGCTTTTTTTAATGACTTAGTAAAATAAATAAATAAATAAAATGCACTAACAACGAAATTGGTACATATATTTTATAAACCTAAAGGCTTTTGTACGTCTTATGGCCTCACGATAAATTCGTCAAAGATATAGTTTAAAATATTTAAGAACCCTAGAGAGAAAATGCCGGGTAATTTACAGATGGTAGTAGACGGTTGTATAATCAACCCAGTCAAAACAGTTAAATTATTAGGAGTAACCCTTGACTGGCATCTAACCTTTGGTCCTCATATAGAAAATATTTTTAAAAAATGTCATGGTATCTTTGGAGTTCTTTTAAGAGCTAGTCGTTACCTAACTTTTTTTTTATGTTACGTTAACTTTTTTTTTTTTTGCGTTTGCGGCACAAGACGAGTAAGACGTATTCTTTTTTTGAGCATAACTTTATTTACAAAAAAATGGAAATAAATGTTAAAAATATAGAAAAAATTAACACAAGCAAACTAGAAGAACAAAAAAAAAGTATACTAGCAGAGACGGAGAGATTACTCAAAGATCATGAAAAAAACTTCACTACAATAATAAGTTCGAATTTCAAAATAATAACAGCAAGGTTAGACAAAATGGACGCTGAAATAAACAATAGCAAGTTAAATATCAGAAGAGTTGAAAATGAAGTTGACGAAATAAAAGTCAGCTTAAATTTCAAAGAAGAAAAAGCTAGGGATGAGTTTATTCATATAAAAACAAAATATGATAATGAAATTTTGATGTTGAAAAAAAATCTATTGACTTAGAGAATCGCTCGAGACGTAATAACTTACGTATTGATGGCATAAAAGAAAACCCTGAAGAAAACTGGAGTGATTGTGAGAAGGCTGTAAAAGACATCTTTAAAACAAAGCTAAATATATTAAGTGAAGTAGTTTTGTGTTTTATTATCTTTAACTGCACCGAGTCGGTGCAGTTAAAGATAATAAAACACCAAGATCAATCGTTTTAAAGCTTTTGAATTATCATGATAAAAATAAAATATTAAGCTCAGTAAATAAACTTAAAGGAATTGGTATTTATATTAATGAAGATTATGCAAAAGAAACGATGTTAGAAAGAAAGAAGCTTTGGGAAGAAGTTAAACGATTACGAAACGAAGGTAAATTTGCAGTTATTAAATTTGATAAAATTTATTGTCGAGATTTTAGAAAGTAAACGCGCGAAGTTTTATTAAGCGAAGCGCTATTTTAACGATTTTAAATAATGACTAACTTAACAATAGATTTTGAAAAATTACACTTTAATGTTTTCAATTCAGCAAATGTTTTACTTAATATATATATATATATATATATATATATATATATATATATATATATATATATATATATATATATATATATATATATATATATATATATATATATATATATATATATATATATATATATATATATATATATTCTTTTAAACACCCAATAATTACATAAATTATAGGTAAAAAAAACAATTAAAGAAAATGCTATGTGTGTTCTTGTACTGTTCTTGGAATGTTTTCTTCCATCAAAGTTCTAAATATAAGTCTTTGTTCCTTTAAATTCCATAATTGGACAGATTGTTTTAAAATTGCGGCGATATTGGTATCTAACACTTCCTTAGGGCGTGCAGTTTTAATTTTATTGCCCTCGATCATACATTGCAGCATATTAATACCAAATTGCTTGCATATTAGCCATATCTCACCAACAAATAAACTTTGGTTATTTATACACGGCAACTGAGTCATTATAATGGAGTAACATATGGGGTCATTAAGTAGCCTGATAAATAAGTTTAATTTGTTATGAATAAGAATGTTCGATACAGAGTCTACTTTGAAAAAAGAATGGAGGTAATTTTTACTATGCTTAGAAATATTAAAAATGATTTTAAGACAGATCGTCCAACTTTATCAATATTCTGTAGAAACTTATTGTTGCAACCACCCAGTTCTAGTCCGTATAATAGCGTTGGAATAGCTAGGGAATTAAATAAATAAATAATTGTAGCAGGCTGGCAGAAGCGAATTCCGTTTCTTATAAGAGCTTTTGCAACAGATAAAAATTGCGTTATCCTTTCATTTATATTCGTTTTTTGGAGTGTTGCCATCATATTTTTGTTCTTATTTTCCCAAAGGAAACCAAGATGTTTTAAATTGCTTAGAAACTTAATAGGAGCGTCGTTAACATAAATCACGTTATTGATGATCGAACTTACTCCAGATATTAAAAATTCAGTTTTTTCTGCATTTAGTTTGATAAAGTTTGATATTAGATACTTTTGGACGATGTTAATAAGATTTTGAAGACCAGATATAGTTGAACTTTGCAAAATTATATCATCCGCATACGCAATGACACCAGTGTATACCCCATTTATTAAAGTTCCTACTTTAGATTCTGAGACAATTTTCTCTGAAAGATTTTCAGTATAAATATTGTAAAGATGAGGCGAAAGTATGGACCCTTGTCGAACTCCCTGAGACAACCTAAACTCTTCTGATGTGCATCCAAGATATGATACATTAGCAGTACCTGCCCGATATAACGATGAGATGGTATGAACTACCGATAGTGGGATTTTTTTCTGATAATATAGTTTCTCAAATAGTATTTCCCAGTTACAACTATCAAAAGCTTTGTTAGCATCTAAACTGCATATATATACAGGTGAATTGTTATGTTTATAGTGTTTTATTGTTTCACTCAGAAGAAATTCTGCGTGAAGGGTAGAGCTATTTTTTTTAAACCCAAATTGATGTGAATGACTCTCTGTGATATCTGGACATATGTGTACAATAAGATATTCGAGAAGTTTCGTAAAAATAGGTAGAATGCTGATTCCTCTGTAGTTATTTGGATCTAGTGATGTTTTATAAGACTTAACTAATGGAATAATTGTGGCTGTTGATAAACATTGGGGAACCTTTCCATTTGTTAACATGCTGTTATAAAAAGAAGCAAGTAACATTAGAAGATTGTTACTGCGAGAGTTTTTAGGATGTTTAGCACTTATTCCAAAACAATCGTAGGATTTATTATTTTCAAGATTTAAAATACATTTTTCAATATCAGTTGTTGAAATAAACTTTGAATTAGGCTCTTTACTTATATGTGGAACTTGTTGAGGATTATATTCGTTATTTTTATGTTGATGATTAAATTCGTTATTTGTATTTGAAAATGATGGCTAAATTCTTCAACGATTTCATTTTTGATTTGCAATTTATTAATTGTAAAGAGTCGAGTATTATTTTTGTTTTTTATTTTGCGAATATTGTCCCGAAACCTTTGAGGGTTAGTATTGCGTAGGTATTCGATATTTTTAGTTTTTTCGTAGATTTTTTTGTTATGTGCTGCTTTAACAGCTTTACGGAAGTTTTTTCTGGAATCGGGAATCGGGAAGTTTTTTCGGGATATCTTTTGTAGACTATGCATTCTACTGACTTGTTATAATCGAATTTTTGCCATTGCTTATAGTGAAAGAATAGGTTATCTTTACATCTTTTAAGCTCTGGTGTCCACCAAGGTTTTGAATACTTACATGTCACTTGTTGTCCAAAACACTGTTTAACTGCTAAGAGAGCTGCATTTTTGATTTTGGAACATGTGATTTTAATTTCTGCTTCTATTTTTTCATCTATAAATGTGTAATTGCTAAATGCTATAGATAGATTATGATTATAAAAATCAATAAACTTTTCATTCTTCCATGCATGTTTTGGAACTGAATCATACTTTTCCATTGTATTATTTATTTCGTTAGATAAGCTGCTACCTCTAAGGTTGATACTTGTGGATACCGGAAGGTGATCACTATTATTTAACGGTGAAGGAGGAATAACTTGACAATTTGTAAAACATAGTTCTATATCTTTTAAAGATGCTATATGGTCAATGTAAGAAGAATTTAAAAGAGTTTTATGTTGATAGGTGTAGGTAGGACCAGCACCATTGACTATATCGACAAAAACCAACTCGTTTGATTTAATAAAGTATGTGAGATGTTTTGAAAGATTGTTTCGTTAATGGTATTTCAGACGCTGATTTGCATTTTTTTAACGAAAACAAATTTAGTTCATCCTTTTTTGAAATAAAAACGTTTAAAAGTGAACTAAAAACCTTCAAGAGTAATTTTACTGTAATACACATTAACATAAGAAGTATAAATAGCAACATGGATAAGCGAAAACATTTTCTTATCGAATGCGATTATCTATTCAGTACGATATGCCTAACAGAAACGTGAGGTTTTGTGAGGTTTTTACAAATAAAATAACTAGCAACAAATCAAAAAACATACTGGTCTCTACATGTTACCGGCCACCTGAAGGTGATTTATTTAAATTTTCCAATCATTTAAAACAAATTTTTATAAAAAACAACAATGAGCAAAAAAAATAATCTGTATTGAGACATAAACATAGATTGTTTACAATATGATAAACATGCCAATACTAAACTTTTTTTTGACGAAATGCTTCAACATTACATCTTCCCAATTATTAACAAGCCAACTCGAGTAACTCCAACTTCAATCACTGCAATAGACAATATATTAACTAATTCATTATTTGATACTTCTCTAAAGGCAGGAATAATAAAGGCAGATATATCTGATCATTTTCCTATTTTCTTCTCCTTGACGCAAGATATAAAATCTAATAATAGTTGTAAAATTAAAACTTATAAAAGAAAAATCAACAAATTTGCAATTCAACAATTTAAAGACTCACTGTCGGCAGAAGAGTGGGATAAGGTATACCATGAATGCAATCTTGGGCACACTAACTCTGCTTATAATAACTTCGAAAAAATTTTCCTAAAAAGCTATAATATGCACTTCCCAATTAAAGTAAAATTAATAAAAGAAAAACACTTAAAATGTCCATGGATCACCAAAGGTATTAAAAAATCCTCAAAAAAAAAACAAAAGCTTTATATTAAATACATAAAAAATAGAAATGAGGCAAACCTAAATGTTTACAAACAGTATAAAAACTTGTTTGAAAAAATTTAAAAAAATTCAAAGAAAAACTATTACTCAAATAAAATAAAAAACACAAATGGTGATATTAAGAAAACTTGGGATATCATGAAAGAAATAATTGGGATAAAAACCTGCAGAATAAATAGTTTACCTGCTCAAATTGTCATAGATAATAAAGAGTATGACAATAATAATGCAATTTCAGAAAAATTTAATAGTTTTTTTGTCAACATAGTCCCAAATCTAGCTTTAAAAATCAATTGTCCAAACAACTCATTTGAAACTTATCTAACTAGTGTCAACAACGAATTAATATATAAAGAACTAAAAATTGATGAACTCGAAAATGCAATAAACTCTCTTAAAACAAACAAGTCTCCAGGTATAGATGACATTTGCAGTAATATCGTCGTCAATGTCTTTTCGGAGATACGCAAACCTATTTTCGAAATATTTAAATCATCAATTATAACTGAAACTGTACTAGATAAATAAAAAGTAGCTAAAATTGTACCTATTTTTAAAACCGGTGAAACATTTCTAATAAACAATTACAGACCAATCTCAATACTTCCAACCTTTTCTAAAATACTTGAAAGAATAATCTACAATAGATTATATGAATACCTAATTCAAAACAAGTTCTTAAATAAAAAACAATTCGGCTTTCAAGCACAGCACTCAACAGAACATGCAATTTTAGATTTAGTTAATAGCATAAGTGATTCTTTTAATAAAAAGCAATTTGTATTAGGAACTTTTATAGACCTATCCAAAGCATTTGACACAATTAATCATGATATCTTACTAAAAAAAATGGAAAATTACGGAATAAAAAATACTAGCCTAGATTGGTTTAAAAGTTATCTGTGCAACAGACAACAATGTGTTATTTCGAACGATAGTAAATATTCTAATTTACTAAAAATAAAATGCGGAGTTCCCCAAGGTTCCATTCTTGGTCCTCTTTTATTTTTAATTTATATTAACGATCTTCCACAATCACTAAAAAAACTTGATGCAATAATGTTTGCTGATGACACAAATTTATTTTATTCATCAGCATCAATTGAAAATCTCTTTGAATCTGCAAATGATGACCTTGAGAGCCTAAACATTTGGTTTAAAGTACATAAATTATCTTTAAATCAAGAAAAAACAAAATACATCTTGTTTCATTCCAACCAGCAAAAAAACAATATACCAAGCATGCTACCATTACTAAAAATTAATAACATAAACATCGAAAGAACTGAAACTATTAAATTTCTTGGGATAATTATTGATGAAACGATTTCTTGGAAACCCTATATAAAAACATTAAATACAAAAATATCAAAAAGTATCGGCATACTTTACAAAGTCAAAACTATACTTTCCCCGGAGAATCTGAAAGTTCTCTACTTTTCTTATATACAAAGTTATCTAACATATGCTAATATTGCTTGGGGAAGTACAAATAAATCTAAATTAAGTTCTCTATATACACACCAAAAACACGCATCAAGATTGATTTATAATAAAAATAAATTCACTCATGCCGATCCTTTACTTAAAAACTTGAATGCTTTAAATATCTATCAAATTAACATCTACCAAAATTTTTTATTTATGCTCAAATATAAGCTCGGACTTGTCCCAACTCATTTTACTAATAACTTTTTTCAAACCAACGCCAACAGATATATCACACGAGGAACCGGAAACTTTACATTGCCCATAAAAAACACAAAATTTTCAAGATTTTCAATTGTATACCGTGGCCCCTATTTATACAACAAAACAATGCCTCAAAATATAGAACTTACTAAATTGGATAATCTTATTGCCCTGAAGAAAAAACTAACAGATCTCATTATTAACAAAACCAATTTTATCGATATGTATTAAATATAAAAAAACAATTAATATAATAAAATGTAAAAAGAACAATTTAAGCTATAAAAATAAATAAAAAAGAAATAAAACATAAAATATAAAAAAATAAATAAATAAAAATTGTTAGCAACTATACATAGTAAAATATTACTGAACAGTAGACCTCAAAAAATTAATGTGTGTCTTTACTCTTTAAATTTTTAGTTTATTTTGTATTTTAAAGGTTCTCGATGAAAAGACTTTTCTTAGTCTTCTGCGAGTTTCCTTACAACTACATAGTACTACTAATATATGTTGATATATATTTTCAACAAATAACATGTATTTTCAACGACAACGACAAGCAAGTCCCTAATAGCCCTGTGGTGCGACGGATTTGCGTATATTTTTTAAATGCATGGGTTAATAGCCAGCACTTTATATTATAAACCACGAATTTATTATTTTAACTTGCATGAGTTAAAATGTCAAACGCGCATGCGTAAAACAGCATTGTCAACGCTCTTTAGATATTGTAAATATTTGTGGTGGACATTTATATAAACTGGAGACATGTAAATATTATTTGTTTTTGAAAGATATAATAATGATTGTTGTAAAGAAAAAAAAAAAAAAACTAGGGATTTTCTGAGATAGGCTTATATATCATTAGTAAGATCTCAGCTTGACTATTCTAGTGCAATTCTTTATCTGCAGCACCATCAAAGTTAAAGAAACTAGACATAGTTCAAAAAATTGCTTCACAAATTATTTGCGGAGCGAATAAAAAACTAAATTAAAACTGACTCACTTAAAGATAAAAGAGCTTTTTACGACCTATTTGAAGATCGTATTGAGGGGAAAACTCATAAAGAAATACAATCTCGTATTAAAATCGGTCAGAGAGAATTTGTTGTAACTGGCCATCAGATATTGAATAATAGTTGAGCAAACTGAGAGAGAAATACAAAATAACAAAAATTACAAAAAATGTAATAGTATAAAAAAACAAAACAAAACAAAAAATACAACAACAGCAACTCGAGGAGCGGAAGAAGGATCGGTTATTTAAACTATTGTAAATAAAACTCTCACTGTATCCAGCTCTTATCGAGTATAAAAAAGAAAATATAATGATAATAATAATGATATATTATATAAACAATGATATGAATCGGTGAATGTTAAAAGGGCGGAAGTCCAACAATGTAAACTTTCGGGAAACTAAAAAAAACAGAACTATTTCCTCAGTAAATTTTGTAAATGGTTTAATAATTTTTTTTTGAAGGGGAAAACTTTTTTCATCTTAAAAACAAACATATATTTTTTTAATTTATTTTTAAAGAATCTATAAACCAAATAACACTGTAGACTTCAGCCCTTTTAACATTTAACAAGTAATTACTGCTTATTTTATTATGATTTTAATTTTGGGCTATATAAAATAATATTATAAACTGTAATAAATCTTTTCAAAGTGTATATTTATGAATTGTTTTTACCATTTTACCAAAAATTTTAAGGAAAAAAAGTCTATTACAGAAATTTTGTCAGCTATGCTTAATCATTTCCCCCAACATCTTCTGTGAAATTTGTTTATTGCAAACTGAGATTGTTGGTTTCTAGGTTTACCCATTGTTTCGATTGAGATACGTTTCTTTTATAGTGGACCAACTTTTAACATCGTAAACTAGAGATAAACTCTCTACACCAACCACTAAAAACTTTCTTTGATTAATACTTTTAAATATAATTTTTTTTATTTCTTGAATGCTGTACACTATGTCATGCCTTCTTAACTCTTTTTATAATCAAAAAGTCAAGGTCACAGTGCAAAGAGTTGTGCCCTCTTATTGGGAAATATTGATTGACCTTTTTAACCCACTTATTGTCAGTAAGCACCATAAAAAGTTTTGAAAAAGAATGGTTATTATTTTGCCCCCCACAATTATCGGCATAAAATTTGAGTTCACCATAATCTTGAGGACAGGTAGTGCAAAAGAAAGAAGCAAGTTTCATTTGGAGACTTTCTAGCCTGCTCCTTTGTGATAAAGGTAGATTGTTGCAACATTTCACTTCATATCAGGAATAGAAAATACACTAACCGTTAACTGTCTTATATAAAATAACTCTTGCACCGGTATTTTGGGCAGTGAAATGTTTTGCATATAATCTACGGCTAGGGACAAAACATTTACATTTTTTTCTTCCCTAGCGTTCTGTACATCTTGTTTTGTGGCTTGGTAAAACTTTTTTTGCGTGTCTGTTATGTACTGCCAACTTAGTTACTGCTGCTTGCTTAGCAACTTCATTAAGGTGAGGTGATTTTATCGTTAGCTTTAACTCTTTGCATTTGCAACTAGTGTCTACTTGATGTTGCTCAAAACGAAAATGAAAGTTGTAATAGTTATAATAAGAGTTGTAATTGAACTTTCATTTTTTTTCATGAATAGTTCTTACATTAATTTCACGTTCAAATCTTCACTCAAATTATACCTTTCCTTTCTGCCATAATGGATCAGTTTTCTTTCAGAAGCAAGAGATCCGTTGTTCAACGCCACCTCTAGGCAAGTGTTATAACAGTGGTAAAAAAGGAGGCGTAAACTTCCTTTCAAATGCTCATCACAGGTGCTCTGTAATAAGACCGTAAAGAATTTTTGATGCACCTAAAATAAAAAAAAGAAGATTGCTATGACTCTCGTCTCTCGTGATAATTTTCATATTATCGTATTTCTGTTTGTGAGCCTATACCTTAGCTAGTATGTCATGTCAATCGTGGGTTTCGTATTTTATTTCTATAAATTGAATGATCAGACTCACAATGATCAGCTGTTAATCCACTTAAATCACTATTAAAATGATCACGTAATTAATCAACTTTATTCACCCAGCTGTTGTACAATCAAAACAAGAAAGTAAGGTTTCGTTTGGTCCGCTGTCTTCAACGCAAAGTTTCTTCTTTTTTGCTAAAAGGGCTGAAGTCCGGACTTCAGCTCTTTTAACAAAAAACCAAAACATTTAGAAACTGTACAGGCCAGAGAAAACTTTTGACAGACACCTTTTTAACACAAAATGATGGAGCTATCCTTTGAATATACAAATTTGCAAAAAAGTCAGTTTTATAAAACATGAGACTTTCGCCCTTTTGACATTCACCATTTAATATAATATATCATTGGTGGTTTATGGATGTTTTGCGTTGGTTTATGGATGTTTTGCGTTGCTAAGGCCGTTGCTACGGAAATTTTTTTTTTAAAAGTTAATTTTTCTCAATATCAAAAAAAAAAAAATTTGGCAACGAACTTTATATATTATTAATCTACAATAAATTGCCTATCAAATAAGCTAAATATCAAAAATTTCATTTTTTTTAAGATTTTTTTTTTTTTTTTTAGTTTTTATTTATTATATTTCCATAATATAGTTTACATAGTTTACATTTTTATCTCTATAACTTATTTCTGGTGAAAATGTTTACTTGCAGAACTTGTGTGTCTTTACTTAGAAATTTGTTTTTCGAGTTTTTATATCCGGTTATAATTTTGTTCAAATTCACAATTATTTTTAGTTGTTAAACATCCAAATCTTCAGTTTTTTAAGAAACTAATAATCTTTTCTCCTTTCATCGCAATGATTGTTTTTCAGTTTTAATAAAATAACACTTCATTTTTTCTTCTTCTTCTTTTAAATCGTCTCAAGTTCTTGACAATCAATAAAGACGTAGATTCTAAGAAACTGCTGTTTTGACCAATGTGTTCAGGTCTGATAAACTTTTTTTTTTTAATATTTTTTTTTATTGTTTGTATGTAAACCCATATATAAATACACACACTTACACACATACATATATATACACACATACATACATACATATATACATACATACATACATACATACATACATACATACATACATACATACATACATACATACATACATACATACATACATACATACATACATACATACATACATACATACATACATACATACATACATACATACATACATTTTGTATGTATAAATTGTCCTCTTTTTTTTAATATAAAGTTTTACATTTACAAATATTGGAATTTTTATACTTTTAATAAAATATAATAGAGAATATAATCACCACATCAATAAGATTAAAAATAAAATAACAAAAAAAAAGTTTAAATAAAGACTTGGTATCTGATAGAAGATCTAATGATCTTGTCGCCAGAACCATAAATCGTTATAATAAAATATAACTTAAGCTATTAATAAATGTAAACAAATAAAAATGACAAAATACAAAAACAAAAGAGCGTATTTATATAAATTTCTTATTTTTAAAAGTATTCCAAAATATTGTCATTAAAAAGAATGAATTCTTTTAATTTCTTTTTAAAGACTGGTAAGGTAATTGATAAATCAAAATTATGTAAAATGATTTTGTTCCAGAGATTTGGTGCACGATAAGCTATACAGAACTGATTGAATCTTGTTCGACAAAAGGGTTCATAGAGTGAGTTATCATTTCGTAGTGTATACTTATTTTTTGTTTTTTAAGGTAGTAAAATCTTTAAAAATGTGTAATGACGGATTGATTTTACATTAAAACATGAAACATAATATTTTATATACATTCACTTCATAAATATTAAGTACTTTTATATTTTTAAATAAAAACCTTGAATGCGTAAGTCGATTTTCAAAACAAACTAAGCGTATTGCGTGTTTCTGACGATGATAAAGAGTACGGAACTTAGTTTTGCTTGTACTTTCCCAAGCAATATTTGCATAGTTAATATAACTATGTATAAATGAGTAATAGAGTTGGATTAAAACGGTTTTGTTTAAATAGTTTCTTGACTTTTAGAGAACTCCTATATTTTTAGAAACTTTAGTGCAAATGCATTTAATATGCGGTTTCCATGTAACATTCTCATCAAGATAAATGCCAAGAAAACTAGTAAAAGTTTCCTTTTTATTTCAAGTTCATCAATAAGAATTTTTGGCATGGTTGCTGGTAAAAAACGTTTTTAGATATAGGGTGAATCAGAATGTATTTTGTTTCATCAAGATTTAAGGTAAGTTTGTTACATTTAAACCACTCAGATACGCATTTAAGTTCTTTATTCATATCAAAACAGCTCATTAATATTACTGTTTGATAAGAACAAATTTGTATCATCAACAACCATAATACTCCGAAGATTAGCTGCTTTACTTAAATCATTAATATAAATTAAAAACATAAGAGGACCTAGAATAGAGCCTTGTCAAACACCACAGGTTATTTCAATATAGTCACTTTGAAGGCCATCATTAGAGGTAACAAATTGCTTTCTATTTGATAAGTAACTAAAAAACCATTTTAGCATATTGTTCTTAATTCCATAGTATTCGAGCTTTTTAAGCAATATTTTATGGTCAACGGTATCGAAAGCCTTCGAAAGATCAATAAAGACTACTAGGGTATATTTTTTTTTCCGAAAGATTCTGAGATTTCCCTAAGAAATTGAATAATTGCGTGCTCAGTTGAAATATTTTTTTAAACGCCATACTGTTTGGTATATAGTATATTGTTTTGGTCAAAATATTTAAATATTCTATTATATATTATTCTTTCTAATAATTTTGAAAAAGTTGATAGAACCGAAATTGGGCGATAGTTGTTAATATTTGTTTTATCGCCTTGTTTGTAAATTGGTATAACTTTCGCAATTTTCAATTGATCAGGGAAAACTCCTTGTTTTATAGATGCATTAAATACTTTATAAAGAATATCTTTCAGACTTTCATAACAATCTACAACTATGTTACCACTTACTTCATCAGCACCAATATTTTTATTTCTTTTTAGAGATTTAAAGGCTCTATCAAACTCGTCCTGGGATAATTCAGAAGAATACTCATTGTTATAATAAGATTTATTTAAAGGACACAAGTAGTCTTCAAACGAACTCTCGGTCATAGGAATTTTTTTAGAGAGATGGGTTCCAATATCATTAAAAAATTTGTTAAAAATGTTTGCAATTTTGCTCGGTTCACATATATTTACGTTTTCAAATTTTATAGTTTGTGGTAAAGCACTTAAGTGATTTTTTGATTTCTTTTATTATTTGCCAGGTGCGCGTTGAGTTGTTTTTAAATTTATTGGTCAGATTAGAATAATATTTTTTTTTAGATTTTTACAAATTTTTTCAAATAAATTTTTATAATTTTTATATATTTTTTCATTTGCAGAAGATTTAGCCTTTAAATATTTTATATACAACTTTTACTTTATTGTTGAAGATTTTTTTAAGCCTTTTGTAATCCAAGGACTGTTAAAGGTTTTATGACATATTAATTTTTCACATACTGGAAAGTTCGCGTCATATACTAAGTACAATGTTTCGAAGAATTTATTATAAATAGTACTTGCATCTTCATTAAAGTTGATATGCCCCCAATGAAGTAATGATAGTTGATGTTTAAAATCATTTATTTTTTTGTTGTTGTAAATACGTTTTTTTACAGTTCTATTTTGTTTAATTTTATTAGATAATGTTGTGTTAAAGGTTAGGAAAATAGGCAAGTGGTCCGAAATATCAGTTTTTATGATACCTTTTTGAATAGAGTTATTTAAGATGTCTGTAGTAAAAATATTGTGAATGAGGGTAGCAGAATTCTTAGTTACTCTAGTTGGATGATTAGGGAAACTGCGCCTGCTAAAAAAATTTCATCATAGAAACTTCTCACTTTTTTGTCGTCGTTATAAATAAAACAGTCCATATTAAAATCCCCAATTATAAAGTTTTTTTTTCTTTCGTTGTTACCAGCGTGAGTTATATTACGTGGCAAATAAGAGCTAAAATTTTCGCACGCGCCGTCAGGTGTCCTATAGCAGCTGCTTTTAAGTATGTTTTTTCCTTTGTTAATAATTAATTCAATTGTTACGATTTTATCTTCGTCAGAAACGCTCAAATCGCTTCTAACTTTATACGCAATGTTTTCTTTAACGTATATCAGAACTCCTCCACCGCGTTTATTTGTTTGTCTTTCTAATGAGACTAATTCAAAAGATGAAAATTAGAATTATATTCAAGTTCGTAAGTAGAGCACCAAGTTTCCGTAACACATATAATATTAAAAATGTTTTCAGTTTCTTCTAGAAAATGCCGAAAGTTTTCATTATTATTGCTTAAATTCCTTATATTAATGTGGAGGATTCTGATTTTTTCACTGTTTATATCACTTATATTTTTAAAAAGAAATTCTTTAATGGTGCTGGGGTAATGATATAAACTGTCCGTGTACGTATCACTAAAAAAATTTACATCTGGGTCTGCGTTTTCATCTGATATAATGTATTTTTTGTAAAAATTATTGGTTAGCGATTGAAAGTCGTTCATTTTTATAATTATTTTTTCATGTGCACAGGTTTAAAGAATTTTTTTTTGTTATTGTTCTTATTAATCGCGTGTTATCAGTTTGTTATAGACTACTTTTGCATACTTACCTGAGGATCTTAATTCTTTGGCTTTTGCAAAGATTCTTTGGCTTTTGCTTAATTCTTTGGCTTTTGCAAAATATTTTCTTTTTTCAATCGTTCTTTCGCTGTAGTCGTCGTTGAGATATATTCGTTCATTCCAGAGCTTTAGTCGTTTATAATGATCTAATATTTTTTCTTTATCTTTTTAGTAAAGGAACTTTACAACTATTGTTCGTCGCTTTTTTTGTCCAGATTCTTTTTGTTTTCCAGTTCTGTGGGCTCTTTCTATTTGAATATCATGTTTTATATTTAATTTTTCTTTAATAAAACATTTTACTTTCGACTCGCTTTCTTCCCATATTCGTTTTCTTTTTCTTCAAAACCTTCGAACCTCAAGTTGTTTCTCCTGCTACGATCTTCTAATTCAGCAATTTTGTCGATAAAAAGTTCGCTTTAATTTTTTTTTTCATTTTCTTTGATGTGATTTTTTAGTTTTTCATTAAGTTCGTTCGTTTCCTTTATGGTTTTTTCGTATAGTTCGTTTTGAAAATTCATCCCGTTGTTTATTAAAGCAATTTCGTTTTTTAGTGATATATTTTCGTTTTTTAATTGCTCTATTTTTCCGTCAAGTTTGTCAATTTTCACTCCAAAGATTTTTAATAAAGTATTTTCATAAGCTTCTAATAGCTCTTTCACTTGTGTGATTATTAAACTCTTAGCCATTTTTTAAAGAAAAAGAGCGTCTTATCTCGACGAAAGCTTTACGCAAATTTTAAGAAAAGAAAAGAAAGTTTTACGCAAATTTTAAGAAAATATTTGATGTTGTACCACCTTAACGCAACTTCTAAAGAACAAATAGAAAACAAAATAAAAACAAAAAAAATTTAATAAGTGATATGTTTTTTTCTGGAAAAAAAAGATATTTTATGGGTTCCCTTTTACGTCCTTTATAAATCAAACCTCGCGTCAAAATTTTTTATTATCTACTGTTTCGGAATGGCAACATTTTAATTAACTAGAAAAACAAGAACTTATCAATTATTCTCAATATGTGAATTTATGCTGCTGTGCATTCTACATATAGTTTATTTTTCTATAAATTAAAAAAAATTATTTCAGATTTTAGAATGTTTTCCATTTTTGACCGATCTGCTTCAGCAATAAAAGCATGATTTTGCAGGATAATAGTATTGCTTGTACGTCGTCGTAATGGAGAAAAGTTTCACCTTGACTGTATCGTTCAGAATAGAAAACACCCTAAAATAAAGATGATCTGGTCAGTCATCGACGGTGAGGGCACTGCAGGTAAAAAAAAGTTTTCTACTTGCTCCTGTCGTTCTTTCGTTTTAATTATATTTTGGTGAAGAAACTTGTGAAACAAGGAAATTGTAAAAAGTTTCATTAATGACGAAATAAATATTTATAATAAAAAGGTATAAAGAGGCAAGATCAGTACAAAGAAATCTTACAAAATCGGTCAATTCTGCAGTTAAGAGAAAGATTTTTAAATGGGAAACCACTCATTTTCATGCAAGATGAACCTCTCTATCAAACATCATGATCTGTTAAAGTTTTTTCTGACGAGCGAAATATCGATACTATGCTGCAAAGAATTGAAGGCTAGTTCAACTAATTTAGAAGCTTTTTTGGAAATTTATGGAGCTTTTTTTTTTATATAGTAATGCTTAGCGGAAATTTTTTTTAAAAAATTGGGTCCCTAATACCAGGTTTTTGGAGAGGGAGGGTGGGGGGAAGACCTCCGACCCACAAGCTATGGCACTGACTATGATATATATTTTGTGTTAGAACAGATAATAAGGCTAATAATGAAAAAAATATACATTGTATCGAGTAAAAACAATATGTAAAAGCATATATATTATAATTGTCAATCTTTTTTGTTTATATTAATTTCTATATAAAATGCATCTAAAATCAATTTAATAAGTTATTAAAATTTCGTAAAAAAGCAAGTAATGGTTAAAATCTATCTAGCAAGAACTTATTTAGTTAACATCGCTCGGTTTTTTTTGAAGTTTTATGTTCATAACAAGAATCTTCATCATCGTTTTAAGTTTTTTTTTGTCTAAACAAAAATCTTCGTCAAAGCAAAGTTTTCCCAAGATAACTTGTCTTCAACGCAATCGCCAAAACCTAACAATTAGGTTTTCAATTATTGATCAGTTTACGTAGTTTGTGAGTAATCCCACATTCCCTTTTTTGTGTGAAAAACATGATTAAAGTTTTTTACTTTAAATCGTTCTACTTCATATCCAGCTTTTAAAACAGTATCAAGCAGTTCCCAATCTTCTCCACCCCAACTTATGCTAAACTTCTCAGTATTCATTCCGCCAAACCTATTCCAATCTGATTTATATGCACCAAATATTCCATAACCTGCTGATTCCCAGAAACCATAACGCGCTTGTGGATTAGCACCACACTGTAATCGCAACACAATTGGGCTACAAACCATCTTTCCTTGAACAGTATGCTGCAAAAGATTTTAATATTGATTAGTTCTATAAAAAAACAGTAATAAACATGGTTTTCTATACTTAGGAGAATTGAGAGCATCCTGTTAAATAGCTACCATTTTGAAATCAGCAGTAAAATTTCGTACAAGAAGTATATTTTTGAACATATAATTGTTTTTGTTTTAAGTCCTGTGAAACAAATACAACTATTATTTTTTTACATTTGTGTAAATAAATAGTAAAATAAAAACACAAAATAAAAAATAAAAACTGTTAAAAGTTTTACACATTTGTTGTTAATGTACATTTGTGAACTGGTTAGAAAAAAAGGCACAAACTGTGTTTTGTAGTTTTAACAACTTAAATCACAACATAATATACTCAGAATTAAGTAAGTAGAAATATTAAGTTATAAAGAAAATTCAATGATGTCTTTTATATAAACTTCAAACGCATAACTTCACATACATTTATATAGCCTTCACAAATATTGTTTACAAGTACAAACTTCACAAAAGGATTACAATAATCACAAAATAACAAATTTGGCAAAACAAAACAAAACAAAAAACAAAAACAAAAAAGTACCTTTCGAACAAGATCAATGAAACCTGATGGAATAGTTAAGTGCAAGTCAACTTGCAATGTGATTGCATTAGGATTAATAATGGTGTTGGCAGCAACTTGAATAGCAAGAGTTTTATGAAACTTTCCAGTGTGTTTAATAAGAGTGTATCGAGGTATAGAGCTTTGCTCAAGAGCTTGGATCATGTCAATATCCTGACTATTAAAATCAACTATAATTACATTTAAATTAATATCTTTTGTATCTTCAAAAACTTCAGCCATTGTATTTATGAAGTGCTTTGCCCAACGACCTTGATTTCCTAGAGTTAATATAACATTGACATCAGCAGTTTTATTCCATTGAAAGTTTTCAGGGTAGCATAACTTAGTGAAATTTTTAAACAAATATACATATTGTGAAAATCTAACTTTTTTTGATAAATCATTATTTATTAACTCTAATTCAACAAGAAAACGACTTCCTTTCTCTACATCATTGTTTTCTTCAATGTTTAAAATTGTTGACAACGAGTACTTGCTATAAACAAAAATAACTTTAAAATATTTTTATCCTGGATGTGTATTTTAGTTTAATAACAATTATTTACTAAAAGATAAAAAGTTCAAACAACCTAATATAATTTAAGTTGAACAAACCAAAAGCCATAATAACATTTATTACAAACGAGACTTTCTAATTTAATAGTTAATAATTTAAGTAAAAATAATAATTAGAGATAAGTGAGAGGAGGAAATGAGACTTATCAGAAAGGTACTTATATGATCACAAAGCCTAAAGATGATTAATCACCTAAATATATTAATCTTTCATACTGAACAAAACTTTTGCTTAGCTCTATCCCCTCTAATTTTTTTCATTTTACTATATTTGTATTATCTCTATAAAATAAACACTTTAGTCATATTTATTATACTAGTTTGCAGGCTTTATGTAAGCTTTTAGTGTATGTATTGTAATTAGTGTAAATAACTGTATTATATATAAATTATTGTTGTGTTGCGACAGAAGGAACGTTGTCGGTGTATCATTTATTCCATTGTATATAACGTTTATAATGCAGTAAATCTTTCTATAAATGATACCACCATCGATTTGGAATGCCTGGTGTCAGACATTGTTCCCGAATATCAAATGCTACTTGGTATGGACGCAATACGACTGCTTGGAGGTGTCCAAGTCGGGAGAGACGGCGAAACCATAAACTTCAATGTGGAACAACTAACTATCGGTGCTACTGCTGTTTCTCAAGAAAAAACGAGTGAAGTATCCTCGTCTACTATTCTAAAGCTGATTGATAAAGACTTCGTAGCAGAATTCAAAAATGGCAGTTGGAGCGTGTCTTGGAAATGGCTGATGGAACCACCAACTTTAACTAACAAAATTCCAAACTATCATATCTCTGAGGATGTTAAAAGTGAGTTCGAAATAAGTGAATGGATAGTACAGAGATGGCTGAAACCATTTGAAGGGAGATGTAATGGCATCACTCCATTGATGGCAGTAACTCAAGGAAATAAGGTAAAAATACGTCCGGTGATGGACTACCGGGAGTTGAATCAATTTGTATCCAGTCATACTGCAGATGGCGTGGTTGCAGTACCAAACTTTGCAACTGGAGAAAGTTGGAAAAAAATCTTGAGATAATCGACTTAAAGAAAGCGTACCTGCAAATTCGTGTCGACAAAGCATTATGGAAATATTAAGTTGTGGAATATGAAGGCCAGCGTTACTGTCTAACAAGATTGGGTTTTGGTTTAAATGTGGCGCCCAGAATAATGACTAAAATCTCAAAAAAGGTATTATCTTTAGATATATTTGTAGAGTCTGGGACGGATTCATTTATTGATGATATCATTGTCAATAATAACATAGTGTCCAGTTGCAGAGTTCAAGAACTCTTGAAAAAATATGGCTTGGATTCTAAGTTGCCAGAAAAACTTGTCGGTGGTCGTGTGCTTGGACTGCGAGTGTACAAACAATGCAATGAAGTCCGTTGGAAACGTGACAACATACCCAAAGTTCCGGAAGGAAAAATGACACATCGGCAAATCTTTTCTTGGTGTGGACAGCTGACTGGACATTTTCCAAATTGGCTGCGCCCTTCGTGCAGCTATCTAAAAATAGTTTCGAGTAGTTGTGGATGGGACTCTTTGGTGAACGAACGTGTTGTTAAATTAGTAAGCAGTTTGAATGAAAGACTTACAAAGGAAGATCCCGGTCATGGGTCATGGAATGTCAAAAATATTTCTGAAGCAACAGTCTGGTGCGATGCAAGCAGTTTAGCTGTTGGCATAGTTTTGGAAGTGGCTGGGGAAATAGTAGAAGACTGTTCGTGGCTGAGGAAACAAGATGATACGGCTCACATTAATCTTGCAGAGTTAGAAGCCGTGATAAAAGGAATTAATCTAGCAACAAAATGGGGATTCGAATGTATTAACATAAAGTGTGATTCGGCTACTGTTGTGGGTTGGTTGAGCTCCTTAATTATGACAAACCCGTTCGAGTACACGGTCTTGGAGAACCACTTGTCCGTCGCCGGTTGTCGTTAATTGAAGACCTTGTGAAGGAGTGCAATATAAAATTAAAACTTTTCCTGGTAAAGTCAGCAGAAAACAAAGCCGATGCTCTTACGAGGGTACCACAGAACTGGCTGCATTCAAACCATTCTGCAATGACAGCAAACATTGTACCGCTTGATATGAAGTCGTTTCATAATCTTCATCACTTTGGAGTCAATCGAACACTTTATTTGATGAAACAGACATATCCGAAGGAGAAAGTTTGCAGAAATGAGGTTGAATCAGTCGTGAAAAGTTGTGAAAGATGTTTATCGGTGGATTCTGATATAAACTATCGTTGTGTTGCGACAGAAGGAACGTTGTGGGTGTGTCATTTATTACATTGTATATAACGTTTATAATGTTTATTATACCCTCGGGGGTATTTGCAAATGTATATATAGTGAGTAAAGATATTTACAAAGCGTGTGAGAAAAACAAATATAGAATTAATATTACATGTATATAAGCTTTTAGTGTAAAATGCAGTAGTGGTGTAGTGGTAAAGCGCTCGCTTCATAAGCGAGAGGTTCCGAGTTCGAATCCCACCACGCCCCTGGTAGTACCGCGCTTAATTCATTTCTCCGCGCAGCGGCCTTATTTGTCAAGGTTTGTGTTTTGGAGTTATAGAATTGAGAGAGGGTTAACACCACAAATAAGTAGCCTCCTTGTCTGTAGTGGCCTTCTCGGCCTTGAGGAGGTGAATTAACACACAAAAAAAGTATTCAGGTATGTACTTAGTGTATGTAAAATGGGCAGCACAACACTATTCTGCACCATTTAAAACCATAACAGTCATTATTACAATTAGCACAGTGAATTAGAGTGCATGGTAGACAAACAATCTGAAGTTCATATCCTGCAAAGAGCTTTATATTAATATTAACTTTTCTTTTTTTGTTATGCAATACACAAGCAAATATAAATGGGTAGCTACAAGCACAATAACAGTCATACTTACATATGATAATGTCTAGAGTCTTACTGTCTGAGGTTTTAACTTAGAACAAACCTAACTACTTGAGATTTAATCTTATTACCACTATATATTAACTAAAAGTCATAACTTTTTGATTGCTTAGAACAGAAAGTCAATCTTGAATCTGATCTTCTTTGACAGCTTAAAACTTGCAGTGGCTGGTAAATTTCTAACCTAAACAAAACTCTAATAATATAAGCTTATAATTATCACAACATTGTAGATATTCTATATAGATGAATGGCAACACTCTTACTAAGTCCTCTACTTGACATCTTCTCAGATTAACATTCACAAGTGACCACCCATGGAAACCATATATACATTGCATTGCAAAGTTAAAACCTGCTATGCTTGCCATGTTCTTTATTAAGTTCACCATTTTCTTATTCTTGATTCAATTCTCAACCTCTATAAATCTCTTATATGTCCTTTTATGGAATACTGCTTTCATATTTGGGAGTTTCTGCTAATAAGACCCTCTCCCATTTAAACAAGATCCAAAAACTCATTGTAAATATTGTTGGATCTGCTCTAACTGCTAAGTTGGAGCATCTGTTCCATCGTCAAAAGGTTGCATTTTTTTTCTTTTTAAAAAAATACTACATTGCGAATTGCAAGTTTTGCCATGACATAAAGGAGCAGGTATTCCTTAGAATAATTTTCTGGCTTTATTGCATTGCAAAATGAGCATCCAATTTCTTTATAAATGCATAATAACATTTTTTTTTAAGCCTTAAATGCATTACATTGTTTAATTGTCCAAGGGATATGTTAGGGAAATGATTGCTGCCTGTTGCTGTTAGGGAAATGTTTGCTGCCTATGTTTTTGCAACTTTTATCAAATGAGGCCAAGGCTGCTGAACTAAAAGATTGAGGCATCAATGTTAAATGTTACACAATGTTAGGGAAAGCATGATTTTATATAGGGATAGATGCATAAACCAGTTTTTAGTACTTCACTGTTGCTCCAGTACTTTATTATCATTAATTTTTTAACTAATATTTACTGATTGATTACTCAACAATTAGTAAAACATTATTCACTGAAAGATAGTTAGATTTTAATAAAAATAACAATAAATAAGTACAAAGAACAGTTTATCTTTATACAGTTTTTTACAGATATTAAATTAAAAATAAGTCATCAAAAATATGTAATTGTTTTAAATTACTACTTATATTATTCCATTTATTGGTTTTAATAACAACTTTGATAGTAAACTTTATATTAAAACATTATAAATTTTAGGAGAGAAAAAAAAAACACCTACTTTTTATGCTTTTTCTTTATTGCAGTCATTACCTGACTAACTATATTATGTGCAGTACTCTCTAAAACAATGTCATTTCCAAATATGATTTGATTTTCATTTGTGTCAAGTCTATAAAATACCTCAGTATTGTCTTTGGGAAACACTTTTGTGTAATGAAGTTCCCAAATGCCCACGTACTGTTTAATTTCTTCATGAACTAAATACGATGGAGAGTATTTACAATCAGGAAATAAATCTAATGTATCTTCTTCTGGTATTAAAGGAATAGTAAAAATTGTACTTCTTATCAAATCTTCTTGTGTAGAATAAAGTTCAGAAAGTTTTTTTTTATGAAACAATGATGGAAGGCCTTCTGGGACTTCATAATCAAGTATAACAGATGTCTTTTTGAAACCTGTTTCATTATAAAAGCAACTTAAGTGTTCACTAGATATTTCACTAAATGTTGACATGAGACTTGATTGTTTCCATTTTAAAGAAAACTTTCCAACTTTAATTCCAGTCTTACCAAGTATTTCAAAAAAATATTTCCCCTTGTTTAAATAAATTTCATCTGACAAAGTATTAACCTGCTTTGTTAAGTGGTTTTGATAACAAATCAAAAACGAATTGTTTGGAGAATCAAGACTTAAATAAACTTCAATACTTATATCAACCGTACTAAGAAAGAATTGGGTTAAACCATTGTTTTTTACTTCAAGATAACCAAAAACTCTAATTCCAAATAAAGGTGAAATGTTATTAAAATCTAATTTATTCACAGTATCTCTGATTGCAGGCAAGTGTGGATAAAGTGGATACAACTTTAAATTTTTTACATCAATACCACATATTTCATGCCATATATGAAGGTTCGCTAAATTTTCACAAGCGCCTATTTTATTTTCAATTAAATTTTTCATTGGGTAAAACAATGAATTAACTTTTTCTTGTGAAACATCTTCAAAAAGTTCACTACGAGAAGAATAAGGCTTTGGATTGACTATTACATTAACAGGCAAATTATTTCCTCGCTGGGCAACTATTACTCCAATTGCCTCTACTATTTTGTTTTCTTCCTTATCTTTAAACTGCTGATAACTAAACAATGTCAATTCAACTAAAACAAAAATTCCAATAAATAATAGCAATAACTTAAGTTTACGATTACCCATTTGCTCAACTTAAAATCTTAGTTGCTTTTTTTTTTATCTGTATCGGGTTGCCATTGTACAATTTTTCCATAGGAGAGCGCGGCTAAACTAATTTGAATTACAATTTTTATTGGTTTCTCGGACCACTTTCTTTTAAGTATTTCATCTTCTCGAATATATCGGACAAAACATCCCTTATTTCGAAAATCGATGCTAGTTTAGTACTTTTTTTTGTGATCGTATTTAGGTGCCCCAAGAAGTCCTTATAATCATATCACAGAGCACTGCGGATGAGCATTTAATCGGGAGTTCACGCCTCCTTCCCAACCGATGTCGTAAAACTTTCCCAGAGTGGAGGTTTAAACCACGGATCCTTTGAGGCCTTCAAGGCAAGTGCGCTACCACGCGCCACGGCTGCAAGTAATGATTTGGATAGGACAGATTAAAGAAATGAAAATGGTTAGAACCACCTGCCGACACTTTTGTAAGTTTTTTTAAATATAAAACAGCTTTTTTTCAAGCGACCGTACTAAGTAACCTTAATAATGGTACTATTAAATAATTAGTAAAGCGTTTTTAAAAATATTTTAATTTGAAAACCTGGCAATAAATATACCCTAAGAAATAATGATTTAATAAACCAAATTTTTGTCGGACCTAGTTTAATCATATTTGCATTGATTACCATGTAATACCCTTGGAATTAGGTTACTTAGCGAAACTTTTATTTGTCTTTCTTTCCCTGCATTTAAAATAATACCACTAAGTGAAAGTTAACATTTTGAAACTGTTTATACTATTAATAAGAATTAATTTATTTTGCTGTTTGTATTAAGTTTATTTTATTTAATCATTTTATAAAACGGTTTATTTAAGGATCTGATGACAAGATAATCTTCTTAATCTTCTTTCAGTTACCTTGTATATATTTTTTATCATTGTTTATATTGTTTATCATTGTAAAGATATGAAAGGTAATTGTTGTTTTTAACATTGCTATATAATTATTAAAAAAATGCGGTCATGAGATTGTTTAAAATTTTTCAAACAACTCTTCATATTCCGTCAGAGTTTTTGACAAACCACGACAAGTGTGAATGGGGTTAAATTTTGTGGATTTTATTATTCTCCTCAGAAAAAATGGACTAAATGCCCTAATTCTGACCGCGATTGTTTTGATAAAAATAATACTGAATTCTAACGCCAAATAATACAAAGCCCAAAGAAAAACCGCTCTCACATATAAGTCACCCAAAAAGATTAAAACACTTTTTAATTTTACATTTTGCTTAAAAAAATAATAAAAAACGCTCTAAATCTTGAAATGTTTTATTTATAAGACGTTTTGTATTAAAAACCCCAGGTGCAAAAGTAGTGAAATGAGAAGTTCAGGTAAATTAAATTAGAGATTTATAACAGTGACTCTTTTCTGTGGCCATATATTAAATAATTCCATATATTTCGCTTTAAACAATAAATTTATGTTGTTCATACTGTTCTTTTTTAGAGATAAGCAATTGAAACTATTTTTCAAGTTTTTTAAGCCAGTGGGTTAACATGATATTGAAACCGTTTAGAACATATAAAAAAACAATTTTTTCTATTTTTTTGATCCTTTTTCTAAAAATGTAAAAAGTTCAATAAATGAGGGAATTCTAAAGTTTAGAATTCCCTCTTTTATTGAACTTTTTACATTTTTAGAAAAAGATACTGTTTAGAATCTAAACTATTTAATTATAGTATCATTTGCGCGTTAAAAAATGATTTGATGAAATTCAAATAAGATAAATAAACTTTCAAAGACGTGTAAAAAAGATATGTTAAAAATTTGTTTTTTATAAGCTATAAGGCGTTATGCATTTTACCAAACCGGGGATCAAATAAGGGGCTGGTGCATCTATTTTTAAATTTATATGGCACAAGTATATAAATACTATTACAGAAATACAAAATGATATTTCCAAACCAAAATATATATTATCAGGAGAATATAGAAGTATTAAATTTACTGTATCAACCCTATTACCCTTCTAAGATAAATAGAAATAATGACATTCATTGAATAAAAACTTCAAATATCTATCTAAACCCTTCTAAATCTTTAGAAAATATTAACAAAAAAAAATTCTAACAAACTAGCACTTAATAATACGCAACATAATTTAGTTTTTTTTTCTAAACCTCTACTGACACAAATATTTGTTTTAACAAGCGACCTAACTAAAAATTCATAAAGTCACACTTTTACTCAGTTGTATGTTCAGCAAAACGAAAAACGTAAATAATTATAGTTATAATAATAGATTATCAAATAACTATAATCGCATGAGTTTTTACCGGTTAAATAATTTGAAAACATTGCTTCATTAATAAGAAGAAAATATATTAAAAAAAGTAGTAGTTATTTAAAAACTAATATAGAGAAAATTTTATTCTGTTATTAACTGTTCTCCCAGGCCTATTAAGCCTGTACAGGCTCAGATTAGACAGATATTTTGAAACCCTATATTGCTGTATAGGGTTTCAAAATATGCGTCCCGATACCCAGCCGACACTCTTACATGGGCCCTATGTGTGTTTAACAAGGTTTACGTGGGCCGATAAGGGCATGGGATTGCGTTAAAAATTCGACATGGAACCTATATTGGCCGCCTATCAAATAACACCATTTTTATAACTGATGGGTTGCCCATATTGGATCCAAGTTGGTACTTTATTGCGAATGCTTGTTTTTAATCTGAACGGCTTTTGATTTAAATAGTTTTTTATTGCGCTTTAAGTTATAAACAGAAGCACTTTGAAGTTACCTATATCTTAATAATCTTATGAAATTTTTTGTTTAACACATATAAGAAATGAGCAATAAAGTATATAGTGAGCGAAGTCAAAGACGTCACATTCGTGCAAGGGTAGATGAACATCTTAGAGTTGCTGTCATAGAGCCTTTTGATCATCAAGCAAATCAATCAGGTTCTGATCTAAATTTTATTGATGTCTCTTCTACTACATTTACATCAGACGATCCTCTATCTGCAATGCGCCTTAATGAGGGAAATTTAACTATAAATTTACAAGCTAATGATTTTTCTGTTCAATATAAAGATGATTTTTCAATGTTTATATTGAACAGAAATAAATAAAAATGTTAATCTTTAAGGTAAACATTTTGATGACTTTGAAGATTTTGAAGTTTTTTAAAAGTTTGAGAACATCAAAAAAGAGCCAATTTTTGCTCGTGTGAGTTTACCTGTCGATCCAGTCGGAATCACGTGACTGTATCGCCATATCAAAAGTAACCATATTGAGTTGAGTGAAAACAAGCTAATCTTTCTTACACGCAAAGTTAAAAAATCAGTTATTTAACAATAACTTTATGTCCTACGATTAATTTAAAAGTTAATCAAAGGAAACAGCAAATAGATGTCTGCAAAAGATAAATTTTTTAGGTGGTTTTATTTTTGCATCTCTGTTTAAATAAAATGATACCTTACATTGCTTTCTACATATTATTTTGATTGTATAAGGGTATAAAAAGCACTGATAGTTTTATATTTTTTTACCAGTACTAAATTAAGATGCAGATTAAAAGTATCCCACCAGTAATAAAGTGTGCCAAACAAACATAAACATTACAAGATTTTAGGAAACCATTGCTTGCTACATGCACAACTATCTACAGCACGGTTTATCGTATTCAACCACTTTCTTTTAAGTATTTCATCTTTAGGAAGACTTGAGTTTTTATTTTGTTAGTGCAACCAACTGCACAACAACTATTTAGGATTTTAAAAAAAAAAACTCCGCAAACCGCAACGGATTTTTTATTTTGTTTTTCCCCAATTCAAGATGGTTATTTTTAAAACAATTTACTTTTAATACTTTTAATACGAAGTGACGTCACGCCGACTTGATGGATATGGGCAACAACTGCTTTATATAAATAAAAAATAGTTAAAAAAACTTAAAATATAAAAATCGCTCCGTTTTTCAAGAAACGAAAAAGAATAATATTTAAGTTTTAATTTTTGGGCGGACCCCAAACTCGAAGTTTGTACGCTCTCGGGTTTGCATTTAGTATTTTGAATAGGCGCTAAATTGCTGGTTAGTTATTGCGCGTCATAATGGTTTTTGAAAATAATAAAAACAACGTTTGCGTAAATGCATTTTAATAAAAATTAAACTTTGTACAAAAAAATCTAAAACCTAAAAATACAAAATATTAACATAGATATTCAATAGGGGTTTTCAAAAAAATAAAATTTTCAAAACGCCAAATTTGGGACAAATATAGAAAAAATGCGATTACAAAAACAAAATTTCAAAAAAATTGACGTTTACCTTATGCTCAAGCGGCAAAATACCCCGAAATCGCGAAAATTGTTCCTAAATTATTTGGCTTTGAGCCATTAAAATCTTTTTTTCTAATGTGAAACATACGGACGAATTGTTAAACCGTAATTTGTTATAATTAGTTAGTCATAAAAGGCAAAATTTTCGGTCGAAACTTTATCGAGTTTGGGGGTGCGCCGTGTACAGGTGTGCCGATTTCTGTGCATTGTTTATATTTTCATGTATTTGATTTTTTTTTAATTTGTTAAATGTTGGTTGGACATTTTTAAAGCTTTATATGTTTTCAAAACTTTATACCTATATGTGTATGTATACGTATACAATTGTATATACATTTTTGTACGTTTACATAAATGTATATACATTTGCATGTGAATGTAGTATGTATTTATATGTAGGCGCGCATGTGTATTTTTGCCAATGCATATATTATTTTTCTTAGGGTTTTTGTCAGTTTTGATTTTTTAATAGTATTACTTTTTTAATGTTTGATATATTTTTTCTTATTTTTGTTATTGTTAATTCTATTATAAACTTTGTTAAAATTGGTATTATTATTTTTAATTTTCCTATTTAAATAATTTTTACGTCATTGTTAGTTGCTAAGTTTTATCAGTTTTTAACTATGTATATATAGCTATTGCGTTTATAAAAACAAGTAACTCATTATTACTTTTATTATTATTATTGTTAACGTTTTTTAGTTTTATTAATATTGTGATTCTAATGTTTATTATTATAAATATTATTTTTATTATTATAACCATTACTATTTGAATCAGTCATCAGGTGTTCACCTAATGTTACTTAGTAACTTAATGTTAGTAGTTTATACTATTTGCAAACAACCTTTAAATGAAATACCAAATACTTCAGAAATTTATTGATTAATTGATATGACGGTATAAAAACGATATATAATTTTAAAGCTAACATTTTTTACGTTAAATGTAGTGACGTCAAATTCGCTATTTATATTTAGTTATTGAAAAAATTCAAGGTTTGGCTTTAAAAACCCAAAAAATTGTGATGAATTCGGTAAACTAATTGTTATACGGCTATAGGTTTTATCTCGCTAAAACATAATTTTACAGGAGAGGAAAAACAAAGTTTTCGAAAGAGATATTTTAGCGAAGTTTTTTTTTTTTTTAATTGTAATCTTCGTTTATCTCTTTAACCCAACTATTTAGAGATAAATCCCTTTGCCACTCTTTTGAGCATTTTATGAAATAAACTTCAAAAACGCAAAGATACAAGCTATTGCCATGTACCTACTAAAAAATAAAAAAATAAATCATATTTCTAAAATCCCTAACGACTAAATATTTAGGAACCAACTAATACTTTTTAAGACTTATCCCAGTAAAAGGGTTTCTAAACAATTGATATTGTAAATAATTATAATAAAAACAAACGTCGTATTTTACCTATATTTGGAAAACATTTGTACAATATATATATATATATATATATATATATATATATATATATATATATATATATATATATATATATATATATATATATATATATATATACATATATGTATATATATATATATATATATATATATATATATATATATATATATATATATAGTTTACTATAATACAATAATGGTAACTATAAATAAGTTTTTACAAAGTTCACAAATAAATAAACTATTTACAAAATTTTAAATGCAAATAAATATTCTTTTTTGATAAAATTAAAAATAATAACTTATGTTGATATAAATCCATATTTTATCAATTAAAAACGTTTAATTCATGGGCGTAGCCAGTATATAGGACGAAAGGGCTACCCATAAAAGTAAATGGTATTTGAAATTTTTATTAAATTTGTTCACATTAAACTTATATTAAATTTAGTTGATTACCATTATTATTATTTTGTATAATATAAATATTATTATAAAACTATTTTATATATGTCCGAATAAGAAAAAATTATGAATCGTAGGAGGACGAAGAGAGAAAAGAAAAAGGAACGTGACTTATATGTAAATTTACTACGTAATCACTTATTTTATATGCATAAATATTCTACGTAAATATTAATTTTATATAAATAAATCAATTATGATTTGTAATAGAGGTAACGGAAGAACTGTTGCGCAGGTAATTGGTCACGCATTATTAAAAAGAAAGTCACAATAAGCAAGTGTGTGTATGTTTAAGTACTTTTTGATGTCAAAAAAATTCTTAATATCAATTCAAAAGAATGAACTTATTTTATTTTTTCTACTTTATTTTGAAACGAAATTCACTTTATATGACTTATTTTTTATAAATATATGACTACATAATAAATTATAACAAATGTTCATAATTATTTCTTTCTCTTCCCTATCATTTTCTGGCTATACCCATGTTACTTTTTTACTCGAATATAACCTGCTTAGTAGCAACTAATCCGAATAAAGTTATTGTTGTTTGTTTACAGTTTTGAAATGAAACGTCTTCAAAAAAAAAAAAAAAAAAAAGATGAAAATGAAATTTAAATGGCTGGTGATATTTTACATTAAAAATTTTTTTTATAACTTAAAAAGGAAAACAGAAAAAAAAAATGAAAAAAATATTGTATTTAGTTTCTAATAAAAAAGTGAAAATTTAATCATATAGATTACGTAACATTTTGTAACATCTCTAACCATATCAACAAAAATTTATAACATTCTGAACCCATCCAGTTTTCTTGCTCATCAACTTTTATCAGAGCACCATCTTTCACAAAAGAATCATCTTTTGTCAAAGCAACAGCAAAACGACGAAGTATGCGATCAATAAATACTTTTCCTCCATTTAGCTGAAAGATTGAACATTTATATACAAAAATTTAAAAAACAACTTTTCAAGTGAAATATGCGTTATATTAAGGTTGTTCAGATTTAGGATGAAATTTATATAGTATTTTTTATAACAAAATCTCTTTGAATTATAAATAAGCTATTAAAATACATTGTTTTAATTTAGAGATGAATCTATAAGAAGATGGATTAGCCATCTCCTATAAATATACATTTCTTTCGAGTTTTAAAATAATAATAACTTTCAGAGCTGTGAATAATAACCCGGTGGGAAATGAGCTAGCGACTAGCTAGCTAGTCGCTATCAATGGGTAAAAGACGCGTTTAAGATGTATAAAATACGTAGTACGAGGTGTTTTGAATGTTTTAAACACGTCTTGTGTCATCTGGCTATCTTTTTCCCAACGGGAAGCCATTGCCACACATCCTTACCATGTCCAATCTTATCAGTTACTACAGAACAAAGAGATAAAGGCTGATCTTGTGCAAAGTCTAGAAAGTGAAGAAACTTTTATCTACCTTAACACGAGATTTTATTGCTGAAGTATCGTCTTAAGGATATATACCCATAAATCTCTTCTTTGCCACAGAGCTTATATACACTGCGCGACATAAAGATAAGAAACCCCAAAAATATTTATGAAACTCTATTATACATTTATATTTAAAAACTATTTTTTATAGTAAATGAGAGCAAAAGGATTACAAGACTAAACAACATTTAAAAAAATTTATTTTAAACCTAACTCGTGTCTTATAATTTTGTTGCACTAAAAAACTATTTTTTTAGTGCAACAAAATTATAAGACACTTTTGGAAAAAATTCGTATAAATTATCATTTATATAAAAAGATGTCTCAATTTTAAACAATCCATAGTGGGTACTTTTACCATTTTTTTGAATCACTTCGATCATTCTAGAAGGTAAAGAATCATACAACTTTTTTATGTACAAAATGTCAACTGCATCCCATGCAGATGCGATGGATGATTTCAAGTCAGCAAGTGAACTATATTGTTTACCACCTTCAAACACTACATGTGAAAGCTGTGCCCAAGCATTCTCAATAATGTTCAGGTCTGTAGATCTAGCAGGCCACTTTAATATTTCAATTTTACTGCTGTTGAAATATTCCTTTACTATCTTAGCTGTATGAACGCTAGCATTATCTTGCTGAAAAACAAAATTTTCACCACCTATTACAGATGCTTCATGTCTTAAAAATTCTTGAACAATTAAAATATAAGCCTTCATTTTTCCGTCAATAAAATGAATTTTTGATTTATCATGATACTTAATTGCACACCAAATCAAAACACCACCACCATCCATTTGACGTTGTTGCTGTGCTACTGGTTCTTTACGCAAACCGTGAAAATAATAATTACATCTATCCAGCCCATCAAGACAAAATTGTTCTTCGTCAGAAAATACTACTTGTTGCCATTCTTCTTTCCATGTTACGTGGAATTTTGTTGTCAAAGGTGGTTTTTGCTGAAGTTTTTTACGCGAAAGGTGAAAAGCATTATGAATATCTCACTGAACTTTACATAAATTAGCAATCACACCTGCTTCTGCAGCAATTTGATATGCAGTTAACGCAGAATTTAAAGCTTGTCTCAACCTATTTTGTTGTCAAAGGTGGTTTTTGCTGAAGTTTTTTACGCGAAAGGTGAAAAGCATTATGAATATCTCACTGAACTTTACATAAATTAGCAATCACACCTGCTTCTGCAGCAATTTGATATGCAGTTAACGAAGAATTTAAAGCTTGTCTCAACCTTCGCCTATCATGGTCACTTAATGTTGATGGACGTCCAGGACTTTTTTATTCCATACATATGAGGACCATTAACAAAGTTTTTAACCACAGTTCGGCTGCGTCCAATAGCTCTAGCCATGTAACTAACAGAGTGACCCATTTTCGATAAGCACCTTTTTCTCATCTGGACTCACCCGTTTATATCTTGTTATAGTGGGTGATGTGTATTTCCAAAATATGGTGTTTACAGGAGGAGGAGGAGAAGCCGCTCAAGCTTATACGTCATTCTATTTATAACTCTTTGATGCTTTCCAATGTTGAAAGCAGTAGCATCATTCCCATTCACTTTCACTAGCACAGTAATATGTCTTTTGTGGCTGAAACTTCATTCATATACTCTTTAAATAACTTTCTGCATTGAAGTGAATTGAACAGAAATCAGCTTAAATTTGGAACAAGACATTATTTTTGTATACTGTCTAATTTTCTTCTGAACCTATCATTTTATTTTCAGCTTAAATAGTCGATGATTTGGACACAAAAAATTTATTTCTCTTCCTGATACAGCTATAACACTGCCCAAAATAATACCACCAGCAGTATGCTGGTGGCATTATTTTGGGCAGACATTATTTTGAACATAATGTCCATACATTTTGTTTATGTTGTTCTTTTTCTGTTGCTATTTCATCAATTATGATTTTTATGTCATGTCTTCCCAAAATACCTTTTTAGATATATAGTAATACTTCACATTACTATATTTCAGAGTCTTGACATCTTTCCTAAAGATTAATACTGATTAAATAACTATAATTTATTTAGATTAAAATTTAATTAATAGTATTAACCATAAAAACGTTGTATGAAATGAGTTCCTACTAAGTTCCCAGGGAGCTTCTCGCTTAGATATAATGCAGCAGTTGTCCTTTGCTTCTGGACAACTTGGTGTAAATGTAGAACCTTTTTTTGGACAACAAACTAAGTTTTTGAGAGAAACAGATGGTTTGGATAAAGATAATACTAGATTATTTCTTCTACAGTTGCTAAATTGAATGATAGTGTCTTTCTATTATTATTTAAAGTTTTTTTAAGAATATTTCTATGCTTCAATTTCTCATTTTTCAACGAATCTTTGTCATAATTTTTCATTTTACCTTTTATTTCATTTAAATTAATTATAAAAACATAATTCATTTTTTGATTTAAATTTATAAAAACTTACTTCATTGAATATCACCCAATATCAAATAATATATTATAACACTGCAGATTATTGTTATAAATGCAACACTTTACTAATGTTAATAAGTTTTGTTTAATGTATTTAAAACAATAGATGCTAAACATTGAACATGGTCATTACATTAATACAATGAGATCACACTGGTGTCACAGAAACAATTTTGTGTATAGAAATGTTGTCACATAGAGGTTAAGGTTATGGCCCACAAGGAATAAAAAAATATCAAAAACTAGTTAAAAAAAGGTACTTTGTGGCAATGTGCCACCCTTAAACTTTAAATTAAAAAATTCTTTTTTATATCTATTTGTTAATGTATATACCACTTGCAGCGTTTTTGCCTTACAAAAATATTTTAGTAAAACCTCACACTGTGTTCATCACTGAAATAACTTATATCAGCAGAAAAAAAAGTATGACATTAAAAAATGAATACTAAAGGGCATGCTGCATCCAATAGCTTCATATGACAGCAGTAATTTCTGAACAGTATTCATATGACAGCAGTAATTTCCGAACAGTATTCATATAGTTTGGAGAACAAAAGTTTGTCAAGAAAATCTGTTTCAATTAAATGCTCAATTATTTGCGCTCAAAGTTATCATTAAGTAGCTGTCGTATATCAGATTCTACTAAAATTCCCTTTTAAGTTTTTGCAAAGCTCAATGCAGAAGTTTTCTCTGTTGCAGGAGTTTGAAGACCAAAATTTATTTATCCTCAAACAGCTGTCTAATCAAACTGCCAAGTCAGCACAGATTTCTTATTTATGATCAACATATTAGATACAGTGAAGAATTTCCTTCAGGTTTTAATACGTTTTTCTCATCGTGACTGCATAAGATATGGAGACAGACAGACGTACACTGTTATTGTGAAGAAGTTTTTATGCTAATCTTAGATGCATCAAAAAATAAATGCCAATCAAGATGATAAACTCCAAATTTGATGAAAAGAGCAGGAATATCATTACTGTGAGTTAATTCTATGCTCATGGTAAACAAATGCATCAGGTCAGCTGATTGCTTGAAAACATAAGTAACTTTTACATCAATTTAACAAATTTCAACCTTGCAGAGGTGATGTCAATAAATCAGATTTTTAGCTGAAGGTATATTAACAGGTAGTTTAACTCACCTGTCAGTTATAACATGAAACACAGGAGCACCAATGGTGTATGGGTTATCAATGAGGTTGCTGCTGCTTTTGTCAGAATTACTATTTATTGATGAAACAATTATTAATTGCATAGGCACAGGTAACTAAAAGGAAGTGCGCAACTGGCCGAATGGTTGAAAGCAAGCAAGGGTAAACAAGTTGTTTCTTCTTTTTTATCTGACACCTTTGATTAAAATGGTGCACAAAATAGCACTCACCTAAATGTCCATGTTATTGGCGTCATATCATTGTTATTGCAAAACAAAATGCATGTCTGGTTTTAGACCAAGTACACAACCCAGAAGACCATCTAATGCAGCAGGAATGTGGCAACAATGTTTTATCATGTTCAATAACAGAACATTGAATATACAACTTTTATTTTCAAAATGATGGCATATTGATATTTATTAACTACAAGTTCATCACAATGTAACTAAAACTGTCTGGATTATTTATGTACCATCAAGAAGCCAACACATGCTGTACAACAGAAACTATTTATCTGTTGTTACATTGAGTATAATTGAAAAGCTAAGAAAATAAACATTTTTAAACATTTGAAACTTAATAACATTTATACACTTTTTGGAATTAATTTTTTAATCAAACTAGTTTTGTGGTAGTTTAGTTAATTGCAGTTGTTTAAAAAATTAAATGTCCATAAAGACAATTAAAATACTGAAAAAACGAAAAGTAAACAAAAAGAATTTTAAGAGATTTCAAATGTTTATGGATTTTATATTCATAACAAGGCCTGATGCGTAATCATTTTTCTAGAATGATGCACATACAGGGCACCAATATTTGAATACAACAATTATTTGAATAAAACAAAAATGGATTTCAGATTTTAAATAGTCAACTTGGTAACACACATTTTTTTTCTTTCTAGTAATAAGCATTTCCTTTCTTGAACTACTTTATTCTGATTGTAAGTAATTGAAATTAATTTTTCCCTTAAAATGGAAAAATTTACTTTTTTTGATAAAAAATAAAATAAAAATAAAAAACCTGTGACAGAAATGTTAAAAAACATTCACAAAGTTTCCAAACCTCCTAAAAAGAAAAAAGGAATTGAATGATATTACATACATGTTTATAAATAAAACATATACACGAATAAAAAGTTTATAAACACAAACAAACCATTTATAAACACAAATGAAACATTTATATGTGTTTACAAATCCTTGTGTTGCTGAAAAGTTATTAACGCAGACATTTACCTTTTTAAGATAAGAGGAAATAATGTCAGTAAATTGATTGTAGTCAGTGCATTGATTATTTTGTGATATAACTTCAATTAAATCACGACTAATTATTGGTCCCTAAAACAATGATGAATAAAAAAAAATGATAGAAGTATGTAAAACAGTGGTAAATAAAAAAAGGATTATAGAAGTATGTAAAATATTTAAAAAAAATAATGATATAAACATATGATTCATTTGGATTATTAAAAAATAGAAATCATTTTATAAACAAAAAACAATTGTGGCAGTCTTACAGCCTTCAACAATTTAAGCCACCTGCTTTATTATGATTATCTAACCTCTAAAATAATGCTTTAAAATTTCTGAAACTCTAGTATTCTCTATTTTGGACTATAGTAACTCTAGTATTCTAGCTTCTAGCATTCTCTACTTTGAGTTCAAAATATGTAAACTATATGAGTTTGTTCAACTTTTACATTAATTATTTTCTTTGAACCATCTTTATCAAAGCCTACGATATTTAATAATTATTTTTATAATGTGCATCCTGAATATATCAAGTTTGAATTCAAAAACTCTATAATTAGACTTTAAATAACTTGGACTCAATATTTGAAATCAACTTTAACAATAATATTAATTATTTTATTTTATTAATTATAATATTGAACTAATTATTCTTATTCTTATATTATTATTATCTCTATTTTTATATCTATCCATTATAATTTTTAAGTTGATGCAACATTTTATCAAATCAATGCAACATTTTATCAAATCAATGCAACATTTTATCAAATTGATGCAACCCTTTTTCAAATCAATACAGCTTTTAATCAAATAAATACAACATTGTATCAAATCAATGCAACATTTTATTAAATCATTCCAACAAACAAAATATCAATAGCAACAAACTAAATAAAAAATAATCTCAATAAAAAATAAACGAATAAAAAATTAACTAAATAAAATATAACCTATAAAATATAACTAAATAAATATTAACCTAGTTTCTAGAAAAAATACATCAAAATACAAACAGAACATTTATTTTGAAATTACCGTACTTATTACAAGGTTTGCAGTCTCATAAAGTAAGATTCTGCAGCTCTCAGAATTAAAAAAATAAGGTCTGCAATATATTGCAGTCATTAAACAACTTTTGATTGTTACAAAATTTTTAACACAAAAGTTTAACAACCATAACAGAAATAAATTCTAAAAAAATTGCTGACCTCAGACATTTTTAGATAAGCAGTTAAGTCAGCATTACTGACCTTAAGTCCAAGGACTATGCCTTATTATATAGTACAACAAATGATAACAAAAACTACCTTTAGTTGGTATAACCAAGACCAAAACAAACCACTTAAAACAGAAAAATTAATTTCTTCCTTCAAGTTCTGGCAAGCATTTTTATCACAATTAAAATTTCGCTGAAAAAAAAGTAAACTATAACTCAATATAAGTAAAAAAAAAAAGTAAATTATAACTAGGTATAACTAAAAAAAAACTGTTTAGCTGTGTTATTTTAAAATAAATATTACTTTATGTCTTTCAACTTGTGTTAAAACTTTAATATCACAGCAATGAAATGCCAAACTCTTTAAGATCAACTCATGTTGTGATATACTCTCATGGTGTGATGTACTCTCATATTGCGATGCACCTCCATTCTCATGCTGTAATGCACTTTCATTTGTTGTATTTAATAAAAAAGCATTTTGCATAGATGTAAGATTTAAATTAGTAACAGTTGATATATCATCTGAAAATAAATTTTCGTCAACATTCTTTAGTTTATTAAAATTTTTGTTAAAAATATCTTGTTTTTCTGAAAGATTAATGCAATTAACATGAAGCAAAAGTTCAGGAAATGATTTAGCTTTGGTTTTGAAATCCTCACATAAAACATGTGCAATATGTTGAACAATATCTTCACTGCTGATGTGTTTTTTAAAAAAATTTGAATTTTTTTTTAATTTTGCAGAAAAAAGCTCTTTAATTGCAGAGCTACTCACTTGCTCTCTAAGTTTGTCAGAAGTATTTGAGATAAAGTCTGTAGATTCATTAATTGACGGGTAACTAATTGAATCAGTGAACTGGATATTTAATTGATGATTGATAGAATCAGTGGATTGTATAATACAATTATTTAGAGGGTTTAAAAATTGATTAAAGTTATTTGGTTTATTATTTGCATTACAAGAACTGTTCTGCAAAAAATTTAAACGTTTGATAATAATTGTTTTTGAAAGGTCAAAATTAACTTCTGCTAACTGTAGTAGACGTTCCAGAATTGAATATATTATCTAAATAAAAAAATATAATTTATGATTATTAATATCAAAGTAAATTGAAAAAAAAAATTAGTATCAAAGTAAATTGAAAAAAAGGCAAATTTTTTTTTGAAACATTAACCTGTGGCATATATTTAAAAGACCTCCTCATTTCTCCATGTAGAATATTATTTTGGCGTTTTATATATCGTTCCAATGTAAAATAGTTTTCACTAAAATAAATTATCATTATTAATTTTTACTTGGATGATAATTCATCAAGAAAATTTAAATAACTGATAATATAAATATGGATGTGGATAACCCTCTGAATCCAAGTCAGCTATTAGCTTTGTTGAAAACATAGTTCTTTTATTTTACCTTGAACTCCTCCTGATAGTGTTATGCTGTAATAAACAGATGATAAACTATTTCTTTCAGCTAATAATAGCTTATCATCAAATATCAATGACCTATCATCAGCTATCAATGACCTATCATCAGCTATCAATGACCTATCATCAGCTATCAATAACCTATCATCAGCTATCAATAACCTATCATCAGGTATCAATGACCTATCATCAGCTATCAATGACCTGTCATCAGCTATCAATAACCTACCATTAACTAACAATGGCCTTTATTAGACATCATTGGCCTATCATATCAAAGACCTACCAGCAAATATCAATAGCTTATTATCAGGTATTGATGGCCTATTATTGGCTATCAATGGTTACCATTTTATTTCACATTAAATGATTTTTGGTTATAGCAGTGTATTAAAACAACATTATGATAAAAATAGTTCAACCATAATAATGAACCTGATGCTTATTTTCAATAAGCATCAGGTTCATTATTATGGTTGAACTATTTTTATATTTATGGCAATATTTAAGTTTTTAAAACTATATTTGATTATATTATTATATTTAAGTGAGAATTTATGGTAATTTGTGCTTTTTCAAAGTAAATTTGTAGAATTGTTCTATACATTAGAACTGTTGCTTGCTATATACATTAAGTCACAGTAAAATGTTAATGAAGATCAGGGTTGGGGTCAAATAAGTATTTGTACTCGTACTGTATTTGAAAAAAATATTACTTAAATATTCGTATTTGTATTAAAAAAATACAGCATAAACTAGGTTAACCAGTGTTTTTTTGGGATATACCATGAGGCTTGTTTTTTTTATTGTTAGCACTAAAATAAATAAAATATTTGTTATTAAGGGGTATTTGTTAGAAGAATTGTTTTCATTCTTCTACATAGTAGACCATTTTATCAGTCTTGAAAAAATGTATATATTTTTTTCTAAATTACAAATATTTGTATTTGGGAAATGCCGATTGAATATATTTGTATTTGAATTTTTATTTGGAAATCTAGAATTAACACGTTTGTATTTGTATTTTTATTTGATCAAACATATTTGACCCCAACCCTGATGAAGACGTTATTTTTTATACTTCATTTAATAGCGTTAACTATTAATATTGTTGTTTAATATTTCTCTCTGTCTTTTTCTCTATATATATATACCATTTCTTTCTCTCTATATGTATGTGTACAGCCTTCAGCAGGAATAGCCCGCACCTGCCTCCACACCCGTGTAAGTCAGTTTACACAGGCAAAATATAGCACGCACAAAACATAAACTTTTTGGAAAAATAATGTTAAATATGTTAATGTTTTTTATCTAATTATTTTTAAAAACATCTCACATGATATAATTTCAAAATGGACAGTAAACTTTACGCTTTAAGCTATTTCTATTTTAAATAATAAAATTAAAAAATTTAATTTAGTATGCGTTGAAAAAAAAATTTACTTAATTATTATGTAATATAATGATGTAAAAAGTAAAAATTAAAATCAGTTTTTTCAAACAGTGATGACTATTAGTAAAATTGTTCTGTACATTAAATAACTGGTATGTTTAAAAGGACAAAAATATAGGCATGCATTACAAAATAATAACGAGCTTACTTGAGAGTAAAGAAACAAATTGAAAAAACAAAACAAAAAAATACAAAGAATCCCATTTTAAAAAAAACATAAAAAAAAAATTTTTCAATGCTTGTTTTTCTGTGCTAAAAAAACAAATACTATCTGTGTAAGTAGGAAAAAACAAAATAAAAGTTCAGTGGAGATATCAAAAACCATCATCAAAACATAACAATTTGAATTTCTCAAAAGCCAGCGCAAGAACATCTAGACAAGCTACCTCTGTAAAAGTTTATTTGTAGCTCCTGTCGAAGCCTATATATACACAAGGAAAAAAGTGATTCTTACGCCAACACATACGCCACTTTTAATTACTTTTGACTTTCGTCCAACATTTGCGTGTTGTCAGAAAGTAAAAACCATTAATTTAATTACAAATTAATCGTTTTTTAAAAAAGCCGCAAAAACGCAAATTTAATTGACCAGAATGTTTTTTAAAACATTCTGAATGTTTTTAACAATATAAAAAATGTTTTTATTTTTATTTTTTTTACTGTAAATCATGCACAGAGTGCTGCTACATTGACTATCTTATAGCCTGACTCGCTAGGGAGTGCTGCTACATCGACTAACAAATAGCCTGACTCGCAACGGAGTGCTGCTACATCTACTATCTTTTAGCCTGACTCGCAAGGGAATGCTGCTACATCGACTGGGGGTTTGGTTGGGGCAGGCAGTCTATCAATTAATAAAAAAAAAAAATCCGGTCTTGCATTTTAACTTTTACTTTTTGTCAACAAAATAATGAAGAAAACTTTCAGACAACATATAAGTGTATATATATATATATATATATATATATATATATATATATATATATATATATATATATATATATATATATATATCATTATATATATATATATATATATATATATATATATATATATATATATATATATATATATATATATGTATATGTATATATATATATATATAAATATATATATATATATATATATATATATATATATATATATATATATATATATATATATATATATATATATGTATATGTATATATATATATATATAAATATATATATATATATATATATATATATTTATATATATATACTTATGTATATATACAACTTTTTTTGAAAATGACTGCTGGCACCCCCTGAATATTTTGTGTATAATAAAAAAATGCTGGATTTTTTGAATAAAAAATATTTTAAGGGGTTGCTACCAATCATCGAACATTAAATAGGTCCCTAATATTATTAAAAAAAAAGTTTTCCAAAAGTATGTCATGTTGGGTCTCAAATGAAGCAAAATTATATAAAAATTTCAAAATTAATCAATAATAATCATTTTAATATTTTTGAAATTTTTATACAACTATATATAAAAGGTGATTTTTTTTAGAGGGGATTTGATTTTCAAAAAAAAACACAAAAAATTTATAAAAAAATTGATGAAATCTTTATTTGAGCCAATAGAACGGTCGATATAATTTAATGTTTAAAGATTATTTCATGTAAATGTTGGCCGCGGCTCCACTTTAGATGGCCTGTGTGAAAGGTCCAATTTTGGCACACTCTCTCCAACATATTGGCCGGTATCTTACGAATAAATGCTTCAATATTGGCTTCCAGTGTGTCAACCATTGCTGGTTTATCCCTGCAGACATTAGCCTTAACATGGCCCCACAAGAAATAGTCCAAAAGGCATTAAATCACACGATCTGGATGGCTAATTGACAGGCCCCAAACGTGAGATAAACTGTTCACTGAACTTGCCTCTCAATTAGGCCATTGTTTCTGTGCTGTGTGGCATGTGGCACCGTCTTGTTGAAACCACATGTCAGCCAAGTTCAGCTATTCCATTTTTGGCAAAAAAAAGGTTTTTAATCATCGTACGGTAGCGCTTGCCATTCACAGTAACCGCCATTCACAGTTCGGCCATTGTCGTCTTTGAAGAAGTACAGCTTCATGATGCCACCGGCCCATAATCCACACCAAACAGTGACTTTTTCAAGATGCATTTAATTTTATGACATCTAGCAAGACAAAATTAAATACAGATTAAAGCGCATTAATTTAATTGAGAAAACTAATTAAATTTATTGTTTTTTAAAAAACCACAAAAACCCAAATTAAAAGACTAGAATGTTTTTAAAAACTGAAAAACATTAAAATTTTAAAACACTAAATGTTTTTATTTTTTTAATAAAATAAAATTATGCTGAATGTTTTTAATTTTATTTTTTACTGTAAAACATGTGCGAAGTGTTGCTACATCAATTACCTTACAGCCTGCTGCTACATCAACTGAGGATTTAGTTTGAGCAGGCATTTATTTATATTGGCAGATTTTTTATTTATGTACATTTCTAATGTTTTATACTTTTATATTGGCAGATGGGCTTTTTATTTATATACATTTTTATTTATGTACATTTTTAATGTTTATTAATTATGGTTATTGGTTATTAATTTTATCAACTGGGGCTATTGGTTACTAGTTTTGTCAATTAAGGTCATTAAAATTTAATGTTATAAACTGTTGTTATTTTGAAAATAATTTTTTATTTTAATTTAAAAAAATTTCGCTATTTTTGTCAACCCTAACTTGTTTTATGGGAACATGTTTTTGCAATTTTTTTTTTGTATTTTTTAACACACTTGCTTAAGCCAGAACAAAATTTCATGCCAAAATAAATTCAAGTATTTTTTTACTTTCTTCTGACATGTTAACTAAATAAATAGAAAAAATTTGAAAGTATAAACATTTGATGTTTATTTTGTATAAATTTGTTGCATTGCATCATGGGGTAGAAATATTACGAGGGTAAAATATTACAGGGTAGAAATTTTATAATATAAACTTACAAGGTAGAAATATTATTACGAGGTAGAAATTTTGAGAGGATTTCTAATTATAAGCCAATAATTTATTGGCATTATAAATTTATTTGCTATGTCACGGTGAAATTAATATACTATGTTTTGATTAATACCTTGAATGAGCAATGACTGTACAAAATGACTGTACAAAATGACTGTACAAAAGAAAAAAATATTTTTAATTATTACACTATTTTTACATATTTAAACAAATTTCAAGGTTACTAGGTTACAAGGTTTTAAGGTTACTAGGTTACAAGGTTTTAAGGTCACAGAGCTATCAGAGGTGCATATTTTACGTTTTAAAATGACTTAAACCAAAAACTTTAAATTTCATTAAGTAAGCAATGCAAAAATCCAAAATGTAACTTTATTATAAATCCATAAAATAAATTATAAATTATTTAACATATTATAAATTAAGTGAAAAACATTTTACTTTACTTTTAATGCGCCTTTTTATCTGTGATATGATTTTTTCTCTACTACTGTGATATGATTACCCCAATTTTCTCTACTGCCCTATTGGATTCACAAAAAAGAAATATGTATTTATATTTACATTTACTTATTTTGTATTTTTTTTTTAAAGTAAGAGTATGAGATTGTTAATTACCCCCCCTTCCCCTATAATGTTTTTTTTTAAAAGAAAAAATCCTTTTTGAGTTTTTATCTTATGCTGCTTTTATTATTTTTAAATTATTTCTTTAGTTTGTTTGAATCTATAAAATCTTAAAAATCTAAAACTTTTTTGAACCAAAGATTTTAAAACATTAAACAAAAATTGCAACTTTTTGATACCAATTATTTTAAAATACAGACCATTTTAAAATTCAAACCATCCTTTTTTAGAAAGTCTTTAATATTGGCCATCCAATGTCAAGCAAGGTTAATATCTCAATTCAATTGCTATATAATTTTTTGAAATCCATTTTTTTTATTCAATATAATAACAGCTTTTTAATAGCATTGAGGAGAACTTTGTAGTCACACAAATTGTCACACAATTTGTGACTACGAAATATTTTTTGTTTGTTTGTATATCTTAGTATTGTTTTGTTTTAGATTTGTGAATAGAATATATTAACTCTTTGTTTCTACATCTTAGTATAGTTTTGTTTTAGATTTGTAAATAAGATAACTATTTGTATATTTTGACTAAATGCATTATGTCTAATACAAAACCCAGATTAAAAAGAATATTTCTCAATGATAAACTGCATAATCTTTTTTAATGTACTTTATAGTTATACAAATTAAAACCAATATCAGTTCTTCATAGATAATCTAGTCCTTCAAATATAACACATTTATTGAAATATTACCCACAAATTTCACAATGTTCATATGCATAACAACCATTATAACTAACAATAGACTTTAAAAACTGTCTTGTTGGAGCATCACAACAGAAATCTTTTAAAGAAAGAGGATAATGCTTTCCTGAATGTTCCGCATTGTGTTTAAATTTTAATAAAACATTTCTTTAGTTGTAAATAAAGCTAATGAACCACAGTTTATGTTCTTTGTGTTCTTATATAAGTTCTTTGAGTTCTTATATACAGAGAGTTAATTAAAAGTTGTTTATTATTGTTAATGCATTTTGATAAATTTTTTCTATAACCATCAAGCTCTGGCAAGTTCCTCTGTTTTTTTGGATTGTCAATTATAACTTTATTTAACTTTTTTTTCATAAGTTAATAACTACTTCAATGTACTTTGATCTTTAACTAGAAAGCAACAGCTATTACTAGCATTTTATTTTCAGCAATCACTGGCATTGTTTTTATCAATTACTGGCATTGTTTTTATCAATTACTGGCATTGTTTTTGTTTTAACAGTGATAAATATTAATTATTTTTTTATTCACAAATAAAGATAGTACAAGTTTCCCTATAAATAACTTTTAGCTATGAATAACAATGCGTTTCAAGAATAACAATGCTACTTACAAAATAAAGATAATAAATAATAAATAAATTCATAGTAATTACTGCATGGAAAAATTGTATTTTTAAAACTAAATTTTAAAATTAATATGTTAAAAATACTTAGTTAAGTTACTTTAAGTAAGGGAGAGTGTGTATGAAAGAGCCAGGTTTTGAAGGAGCCAACACCATTATTTCTAACTTACTGGCATCCGATCCTAATTGTATTTAACTCTTTGTGTGGCAACACTGGATACCTGTAACCCACAAAAAATGTACAGTTCTGCTAAAATAAATAGCGTCGTAATTGAGCACTAAAGATTTTGAAAATGAAAAGTAATTTTTTGGTGGTTTACTTATTTATTTTTAAGATTAAGTGTAATGTTTTATTTGATAAAAGAAACATGCAGCATTTTTATATATATATTTGCCCTTCATTTACACAAAAAATATTAGATTAAAGCTTTTGTCAAAATTGTTTAATTTAAGGTTATGTATTTAACCAAACAATTTTTTGAAAGAGCCGACTGTTTATGCTATGAATAAGCCGACTTTTATATTTACCTTTTTTTTATACTAAATAATCGTTTTGCGCTTTAACAACTTCATAAATTTTTCGTAATGCTTCATTGAGCTTATTCTATTGAAATTAGTTGTTTTAATGACTTTTCCTAAAGTTGTAAACATAGCTCCGTTTAAATTTAAAATAATATTTAATGAAATTTTTAAAAGTCAAAGTTCTGAAAAAGTCATATTTTTTTTTAAAGTTTAAATAATTTTTTAAAACTTTATTTGTATTGTTTGATTCATTTTATTACATTCTATTATGTATTTATTATATTATTATGTATTTTTATTATTATATTATTTCATTATTCTCATTCTCATTTAATTTTTTGATTTTGAATAATTTGTGAAACTATTATTAAAGCTGTTTTATCATTGATTATCATAGAGTTATAAAACTTTAAGTACATTCTGATTTTTAGAAGTTTTATTTTATTTAACAGTTTAATATTTTTAAAAGACTTGATAGTGTTCAAAAAAAAGTTACGGCTGATAGTTGTTCGAAAAAAGTTACGGCTTTTTCATGGCACAGAGGTGGCTCTTTCATTGACACAATGTTATGAAAGAGCTGTTTTCTTTCTTTTTTTAAAACAGGTGTATGATAGATTATTAGCATTGTTATCCAATTTTTTTTAGTTTTAAAATATTACCCAATAATGTAATTATTGAATAAAAATAAAAAAATAAAAAAAAGTTATTACAATTGAGTTTTTTTCACGCCATTTTAAAACTGGCTTTTTCATACACACTCTCCCCTAATGATTTTAATGATTAAACCTCTATCAGTAAGCAATGAGTTTAATATTTAAACTTCTGTCAGGTGTTTAGCTTTTAAAGCATAAACTTAAAGCTCATGCATATAGACAAATAAAAAGAATTAACACGAATAATGAAATCAACTAAGTCTAACAGTAATTATTATTTTTATAAATACTTATGAAGTAACAAGTTATAAAAATAATAATTAACATTGACTTTAAACATTAGTAGTTAATGTTTAAAGTAAAAGTTATTAATAGATAAAAAACAAATATTCTTTGTACTAATTACGAAAAGTTATTGAAATATTACATTGTTATAATTCATATTTTTTAACTGAATGCAAAAGCTGAAAGCTGAAAATGCTGAATGCCAAATTTTTAATAAGAAAATAATTAAAAAAATAACTTTTTTTTTTCAGCAAAACTCAGTGTGATCTCATAAAGTTTATTTTTGAATCAAGATCATCAAGTTATCAACGTTTTCATGAAAGATAACATTTCATCAAGATATCAACATTTTCATGAAAGATAACATTTCATCAAGATATCAACGTTTTCATGAAAGATAACATTTTATCAAGATATCAATGCTTTCATGAAAGATAACATTTCATCAAGATATTGACGTTTTCATGAAAAATGACATTTTATCAAGATATCAACGTTTTCATGAAATAATTTTATCATACAACCTACTGAACCCTCAAAATCCAAATTAAAGGAAACTAATGCAAAAAACAATAATCTTTAAAACAAAATGCAGTATGTTGCAAAATATGATTCTGCATACCTTAAAATAAATCAAACTTTGGTTGGCCTTCAACCAGCTAAAGACAGCATTTACTTTTCAATGTCTTTAACTTTGGATTCAGAAGGCTGGATATAACTTTGGGTTTAGAAAGCAGGATGTAACTGTGAATTCAGAAGGCTTGGTATAACTCAACAATAAAAACTACTACCCAGTAGAAAATACAATCCACATTGGTTTTAGATATTGAGCAAAGTTTTGAACACAATTTATTTGACCCCTCGTTTGAATTGCTTTTGGTCTAAAAATTAAATGAATATTTAAATCTATAAAATATTTATAAAAATTAAAATAAAAAAAAGAAGATAAAAATTAAAAATCTTTTTTTAGACCTTGATAGACGCATCTTGTGAATCGCCTAAAAAATAAAAATATAGGTTCATTTTTCAGCATACATACATACACATACATACATACATAAATACATACATACATACATATATACATACATACATACATACATACATACATACATACATACATACATACATACATACATACATACATACATAAATACATACATACATACATACATACATACATACATACATACATACATACATACATACATACATACATACATACATACATACACACACACATACATACATACATACATGAATGGTAATAAAACCCATAAAGTTTTTATTTAATTTCAAAATTTAAATATTTAATTTCTCTTAAAACATGTTTATCAAATAAGCAAACTACTATTACTCATTTTTATAATGCAATCAAGTTATTTAAACTGATGTCATCATTTGCTAGGTATATTATAATGCAATCAAGTTATTTAAACTGATGTCATCATTTGCTAGGTATATTATAATGCAATCAAGTTATTTAAACTGATGTCATCATTTGCTAGGTATATTATAATGCAATCAAGTTATTTAAACTGATGTCATCATTTGCTAGGTATATTATAATGCAATCAAGTTATTTAAACTGATGTCATCATTTGCTAGGTATATTATAATGCAATCAAGTTATTTAAACTGATGTCATCATTTGCTAGGTATATTATAATGCAATCAAGTTATTTAAACTGATGTCATCATTTGCTAGGTATATTATAATGCAATCAAGTTATTTAAACTGATGTCATTATTTGCTAGGTATATTATAATGCAATCAAGTTAATTAAACTGACGTCATTATTTGCTAGGTATATTATAATGCAATCAAGTTATTTAAACTGATGTCATTATTTGCTAGGTATATTATAATGCAATCAAGTTATTTATACTGATGTCATCATTTGCTAGGTATATTATAATGCAATCAAGTTATTTATACTGATGTCATCATTTGCTAGGTATATTATAATGCAATCAAGTTATTTAAACTGATGTCATCATTTGCTAGGTATATTGCTTTATAGGATTTTGTTTATCTTAAAAATTTTAGCTGCTAATCTCTTATCCACATGTTTCAAATACATGTAAAAAATTTCAACTTTTACTGTGTTACATTATTTCTATCATTATTTTAACCATTGATAGTATTGTAAATTACCTCATTGGCAGAACATCGTAAAGAATAAATAAGATAGCATGCAATAAGAACACCTGTTCTCCCTAATCCAGCATGGCAATGAACAGCAACCTTTATATAAAAAGAAAATGTTAAGTAAGAGTAAAAAATATAAGCGAAATAAACAAAAAAGTAAAACATATATATATATATATATATATATATATATATATATATATATATATATATATATATATATATATATGTATATATATATATATATATATATATATACATATATATATATATATATATATATATATATATATAACATAGAAACAAGGTCCACAATTTATTACCGACCTCAAACACTTTTATTACCGACCTCAAACACTTAGGTCAGCACTAGGCAATGCCAACCCTAATTCTGAGGGCTGATATATATATATATATATATCTTAATAACATAAATATGATCAAAACAGTTATACAACTGGAAAGAATCAAATTTTAACTTGAAAGGCTTTTCAATGCTTAAAAAACAAAACTTTATAGAGAAGTACAATTCACAAAGAAATATAATCAAATCACTAAAAATACTCACTTAAGAAAAAAACATTTTTATGAAGTCTTTTTATGAAGAGTCAAAAAAACATTTGTTACTTTTATTAACAAATAGCAAACGCTTTTTTTAATTACTATATTCACTTCCCAGCGCTGTGGGGGCCACACCGCCCTACTACCACCAAGGAGGCAACTCACTTTTTTTTACAAATTGTTTTAACAGCCCTCTCTCAACCCTACAATTCTAGAATAGCTTTGACAAACAAGGCTGCTGTGCAGAGAAAAAAGGTACTACAAGGAACGTAGGCGCAGTACCATGGATACGGACATGGTACTATCAGGACATGGTTTTTTTTATACTTACACACTTTCTTATACAAAATACAAATAAATTTATAAAAAAATTACCTTTCCATTTTGAAGAGCGAAATCCATTACTTTGACCATATCTAAAATGGAGCATAATGATCGCACACCATAATCATTCCTATAACAAGAACACTATACTATAAAAATAAAAAATTGAATCGCAATAATCCATAATCATATCGAATGTTGTAAGTAAATTGCTAACTTCCTTTTAATGTTTTTTTTTTTTTTTTTTTTTTTGTACAATTAAATTTGTTGGTCAGTGAAAGAATTGGACATTAAAAAGATGAATAACAACAAATTTAAAAAATAATAATAGTAAAAAAATGGCAAATTTTTACTAAATAAATCTGTACAATAGAGTGAAAAAAACATACAACTGTTCTAGACTCTTGTTCTATAAATACATTCAATTTGTGTTCTGTAAAGGCATAGAATTTGTTTTTTAGACTCTTGTTCTATAAAAACAATAGTTGGAATAGAAAATCAGCATTTAAATTCATTTGGTATACTTATGTCAAGTTAGAGCAGGTGAACAAAAATTTACATATTCGGATCATATCAGCACAAAAATAATAGATGTGATGCATTCTAAAGTGATCCATTGTGATGCAGTGTCTTTTGACATAATACATTGTGATGACATCACAATGAAAAACTTTAACTTTAAAATAGATGAGATAATCAATTTTGACAATGTCTATGATAACTTTAAACTTCTAAAAACATGAGAATAATAGATAATAATAATAATAATAATAATAGATAATAATAATATAATAACAATAATAAGTGATAAGTGAGATAAAAAGAGTGAGATCACAAAAATAGATTCAGCTTGATTACATGGACTCGATGTGCACAAAGTGTCATTAAATAAACATAGATACATCAGTACTAAAAAAAAATTACAACATAGATCAAGCATATGGTATGTTCCTTGGTAGAAAATACAAAAGTAAACAATTCAATTTTTTTTAATAATATTTAACAAATAAATGTATATAGATCAAATGACACATTTTTAATATCTAAGCTAAGTTATTAAAGTTATTTTAATGAATTTATATGAACTTAATCGCACAAAACAAATTGTTTTACTCTAAAAATGGAGGTGACATTTCCAATTATAGAGGAGGTATTTTCAATTATGGAAATCGGTTTTCATGTGACATAAGTCAAAGAAGACATGAAAAAGCTGAACATGTTATTTTTAATTACACATCAAAACAATAAATCTTTTTATTCAAAACTTTAAATGTTTTTACATTTAAAGTTTTGAATAAAGATCCTTTTAGTAAATTTTAACTTTGAATTTGTGTAATGGTAAAGCTATATGAATTTATATGGAAAACATTTGGGATTTTTCTAAGGGTTAATACTTAAGTTACAAATACAACTCCAAAGTTTTTAATTTAAATATTATTTAAAGTTATGATTGTTTACAGAAGGCTGTTTCCATATTGAAAAAATGTAAATCACTTCTTAAACCTGAAATAGATTAAACTCACAACATCCAGGTAAAATTTTCAAAACCAATTCACGGAAATTTGAAAATTAAAATGTTTCTTTGACTTTTTGCACAACATAAGTTGTTTTTTTTAATTTTTATTCACTCCCAACAAGGCTGCACGAAACCACTACATAAGTTGAAAAAACAATATATAAGTTGGGAGTTACTAGAAAACAAAGAATAGAATTAATGAGCAAGGAAACAAATTGACAGAAGACTTCAAAAATTGAAGATTGTTTGAGTCAGGAAAACATGAAGATGGGAGTTTTGAAGGATTGAAGTGCAGGAAAAAAAAAAAGATGAATAAAGGTTTTGGAGCATGCAGGAACAGATACAGTAAAAGGATGAGACTTTGGTGAACAACAAGACAAGTGAGAATGAGATTTGGTTAATACAACTAGAGATGATAGCTCCTTGGAGCAGCGATCATGATTTTGTTGAGTATTTATAGAAAAGAGATGCAATTTTAGAACAATGGGAGAGAGGTTTAAGCTTAGCAGATAAAGCAGGTCCGACCAGGCTAAAAATGTGTTTTTGAACCTGGCCTAAAAGAGAAAGAGCACCATTAGAAGTACTAGCCTGAATATAACAATAGTATTTCATACAGGAATGAATAAAAGATTTGTAGAGGTTGGGATTAGGATTTGGAGTAAAATAATGGCTAGCACAATAAAGAGACAACCTTAGCATATGCTAACTTTGCAATCGATTGTATATATGATTTCCATGAGAGGTCAGTAGCAAACAATAATCCAAGAAGATGTAAAGAAGAGGACTCAGTGGGAGGGTAGCTATTCTTTATTATAGGAATATTGACAGTGTTGCAATAGTTGTTTGCAGTAAATAACTGAGTATTGTTGGAGTAAAAATTGACAAGTCATTTGTCAATTTTTAAGACAGCAGGGCCATTCCGAATGGAGGGTTTATGGGGTGCCCCACCGCCCAAAGTTGTTATATATGCATTTGAGTTAACACATTTGTACATTTAGCATTTGAGTTTGCAAGTTTTGAAGTGTAGTTGGCAAATGTCAAATATCAAAGACCTTTTTTTTTTGTCTCTAGTTGGCAAAAAACACATATGACATTCCCCTCCTCCCTCAAGAGAAACCTCTTTGGGATGGCGTTGCAAGACAGGAGTATAAAGTTGAGTTGTCAGCAAATAGAGCCACTTTAGATGTAAGGTTGTCAGGAAGATTATGAATGTAGATAAAAAACAAAACGGGATTAAGGATAGAACCTTGAGATATCCCAGAAGTTATTAGAAATAAAGAAGAATGTTAGCCTTCAAGGATGACTTTAATAAAGCGGTTAGAAAGAAATGATTTGAAGATCTCAAAAACTTTGCTAGATACATCATATGAAGCAAGCTTATGGAGAAGATCAACATGTCAAACTTTAATGAAAACTTTAGATATGTCAAGAGCAATAGTCATTGTCTCATCACCTCCATCTGATGCACTATTGAATCTTTCAGTCACAGGAGTTAGCAACTCAGCTATAGAACGAGAAAATTAACAATAAGTTATTTGGCTCAAGATTGGATATTAGAAATTTATTAGGCAAAGACTCAAAGAACTTGAGTCTTTGATTAATAAACATTTTTTAAAGATATATTGAAACAAATAGGTGGTGGGGATGATTTTTTATGTTTAATATTTTAGGTTACTTTAGGCTGATTTAAGTTTAAGAGAACTTGACTCATTCATAGATAGAGCACAGCAACCCAAGTAATGAGCTATACAGTTATCTCAGTCTTGTTAGTTAACTTAATTAGTATAAATATTTGTATAAATTTTGTATAAGCTGTTGATGGAATCAGCCTCTCTGAGAGCTACCACAGAGTTCACAAAAATTTACTACCAGCCAACCTCAGAACCATTAAACTCAGTTTTAGAGCTAAACCCTCATTACGAGATAACAAGAAGAGTTGCATAGCCACTATCAAAGAGACACAAGCAAAAAGTAGAGTCAAGAAGATCCAGTATTCATCATTTAAGGCAGCAAAATGATGTAATGAAGATTTTTATCTACACCAGTCTAATACATCAAGAAGGGGTGCAGGGCTGGTCAATTATTTGGCTTACCCCTAAAGTCTTTGCCTAGGAGATCTTCTACAAGACAGTAGCTAGATGCAGTTAACACCTGCCCAAGATTTTTTATGGAGACTAATAAATCTATTATAAAATATTTTAAAATTGTTTTCACTGCTTCATCATTTAAATTATATAACATTTTTATTTTATAGCATAATAATACATTTTATATTAATATAAAATGTATATTTTCTAAAATGAATTTAGAAATAAATGAATCTGAACTAAGTATCTATTATGACAATGAGGTTGACATAAATGTCATATAAAACATATAAACTAAGATATAAATATAAAACATATAAACACTTTCAAAACAATAGAGTAGCATAAAATAAAAATAGTTGCACAACTTACTAGATTGATAATTTAAACATAACTTTTTTAAATCTTATTTTATTTTTCAATAGAACAATCTTTAATAAATAAATTGATTTGATAAGGTTTTTAATAATCAAAAGTTGTGGGCATTAAAGCCCACAACTTTTGCCTTTCTTAATCTCTAACTCAAATAGTCAACTTTCCAACTCGCTTTCCAGACGATCCGAATCATTTACCTTCTCTACTCGACTTATGTCTTGTTTCTGATCCTAGTCAGTGCACAGTTTCTCCACATTCACCCTTAGGTGCTTCTGACAACAGTTTGATCTCTTTAAAGCTATTATCTCATTCTTATTCATCATCTAAATCTCCCTATTATCATACCTCTTACAACTAAAGTAAAGCTGACTGGGACTCTTTCCATGATTTTCTTCGTGATGGCCCTAGGGTAGAAATCTTTCATCTTCCCGAATCCAACTTCATGGATTCAGGCTGGCATGAAATCTTTTATTCCCTCTTGACAATTCCAGGCCAAGCCTCACTCTTCTCCATGATTTTCCTTACATTGTGCTGCTGCAATTGCCAATCGAAACCATTACTTCCATATCTATCAGCAAAACAATTCTCCAGAATACAGACGCCTATTTATTACTGCTAGAAACCATTGTAAAAAGGATTTGTCTAATGCCAAAGACCACTATTCTAAGGACATGAAATCTCATATTTCATCACAAAAATTAGGCCCTCGTGACTTCTGGAGAATCTTTAATAGTATCAATAATATAGGCAAATCTGTAATTCCACCTCTCTTGCATGGTTCAGACTTTTTCATCTCACCTAAAGACAAAGCTGAATCGTTTACTAAGAACTTTTCATCAATATCATCTCTTGATTCCACTAGTTGTGTTTTACCTGATACAGCCATCAAACAGGTTGATCCATTGCTTGACATTCGTTATACTCCAGCTTCTGTATCTAAAGTGATTTCCTGCTTAGACTCTTCTAAAGCTTGTGGCCCGGACAACATACCTGTTACAGTCTTGCAGAAGAGTTCTCCGGACCTGTCGTCTATACTTTCAAAACTATTCAACAAGTGCTTATCAGAGCCTTGTTTTCCGGCCTGCTGGAAAGCGGCATCTGTTTTCCCTATTTTTAAAAATTCTGGAGAGCGATCTGGTTCATCTAACTACCATCCCATTAGTCTTCTTCCTATCATAAGCAAGGTTTTTGAACCATTAATTAACAAACACTTCACCTATCATCTTGAATCTAATAACTTACTTTCTGATCATCAATATGGATTTCGATCTTCTCGTTCTACAGCTGATTTGCTGACAATAATAACCGATAGGTTTTATTGTGCATTAGATAAAGGAAAGGAGAGGTTTAGGCCATTGCTCTTGATATTTCTAGAGCTTTTAATAAAGTTTGACATCCTGGTTTTCTCCATAAGCTTTCTTCTTATGGTGTATCTGGTAACATCTTTAAGATTATCGAATCCTTCCTTTCCAATTGAAGTATAAAAGTTGTCCTCAATGGACAGCACTCTTCTTCTTATTCTGTAACTTCAGGGGTTCCTCCAGGTTCTATCCTTGGCCCTGTACTCTTTTTAATTTACAATCTTCCAGATTCCACATCTACGGTGGCATTGTTTGCACTCGATACTACCATTTATTCTTGTCATGATAAGAAGCCAACACTCTCTGATTGCTTGGAGGGGGCATTTGAGCTTGAAAAGGATTTCACTTCTGCTACAGCATAGGACTCACAGTGGCTGGTGAACTTTAACTCAGATAAAACTCAAATTATTTCAGCCAATCAATATCGCAATAATTTAGATCTATTTTTATGAACGGTAATGTACTCGATGAGTCATCTACCCTTCACCTTCTAGGATTAACTCTTACTTCCGATCTTTTTTGGAAACCATATATGAAATCCATTGCAAAATTAGCATCTGCTAAGGTTGCATCTCTTTATCAAGCTCAACACTTTCTTACTCCGGATTCTATTCTCTCTCTCTATAAATCTCAAACCCATCCTTGTATGGAATACTGTTGCCATATCTGGGGCGGATCTTCTAATGATGCCCTTTCTCTTTTAGACAAGATGCAAAAATGCACTGTAAACATAGTTGGACCTGCTCTTGCAGCCAACCTCAAACCATTATCACATCGTCATAATGTTGCTTCTCTTTCTCTTCTCTACAAATACTATAATGAGCACTGCTCTAAAGAGCTAGCGTCTCTTGTGCCATCTACTAAAATTCTTTCTTGTGTTACTTGTCATTCAATTAAGTCTCATCCTTTTTTTGTGACTGTTCCTAAGTGCTCCAAAAACTCTTATTTCTCTAGTTTTTTTCCTCAAACATCAGTTCTTTGGAATTCGCTTCCTTCATCTTGCTTCCCTGATTAATATAATTTGCAATCTTTTATGTCATCTGTCAATCGTTATCTTGCTTTACAATCTTCATCTTTTCTCTTCCAGTAACATCCAACTCTAATTAGTGGTTGCTTGCAGCCTTGTTGGAACCAAAGATGTTTAAAAATAATTCTGATAATTTATGAAAAAACATTCAAAACAGAAATAGATTAATTTGATTTTTTTTTCTCCTCTTTTAATGCAATTAATTAAATTAGTGTTTATAAATTTTAAACTTTGAGCTAGTAATTTTTGTGTTGAGAAATTTTATATTCTTTTGAATATAAAATTATATATATATATAGATCTATAGTTTGTTGTCTTTAGGAAGAGCGGAAGGAAAAAAGTGATTCTTATGCCAACACATACGTCACTTTTAATTACTTTTGACTTTAGTCCAACATTTGCGTGTTGTCAGAAAGTAAAAACCATTAATTTAATTACAAATTAATCATTTTTTAAAAAAGCCGCAAAAACGCAAATTTAATTGACCAGAATGTTTTTTAAAACATTCTGAATGTTTTTAACAATATAAACAATGTTTTTTTTTTGTTTTTTTTATTAAAATGTTTTTATTTTTATTTTTTTAACTGTAAATCATGCACGGAGTGCTGCTACATCGACTATCTTATAGCCTGACTCGCTAGGGAGTGCTGCTACATCGACTGACAAATAGCGTGACTCGCAAGGGAGTGCTGCTATATCGACTGACAAATAGCCTGACTCGCAACGGAGTGCTGCTACATCTACTATCTTTTAGCCTGACTCGCAAGGGAGTGCTGCTACATCGACTGAGGGTTTAGTTGGGGCAGGCAGTCTATCAATTAATAAAAAAAAATCCAGTCTTGCATTTTAACTTTTACTTTTTGTCAACAAAATATGGAAGAAAACTTTCAGACAACATATAAGTGTGTGTATATATATATATATATATATATATATATATATATATATATATATATATATATATATATATATATATATATATATATATATATATATATATATATATATATATATATATATATATATATATATATATATATATATATATATATATAGACAGAACTTCAAAATTTTTAAAAATATTCATTTAAATGGATGGCAATGCATTTGGATAAAAAAAACGAAAAAAAAAACAACCAAATAAAATATAAAATGTTGAAATTTTGTCCCTTATTGTGTCACTATCTACTAAATATTGTGCTTACTGGTACTATCTACTAAATATTCTGTTAACTGTCATTATCTATCATGTATTCTGCTTACTGTCACTATCTACTAAATATTGTTAACATTATCTCATTTTTTATAGCTTAAATCTTTTATTTTTCTTATTCTTCTTTTGGTTTACTTATTTTAAGAAAATAAATTGACATCGTAGTAGTTGTAGCCAATCAAAACACTTTTAGTAGTCGCAGCCAATCAAATCATTTTTAACAAATCACTTTTAACAAATATAAAAAATTCAAAACTTAAGATTTGATATTTATTTAAGAATTTTAATTTTCTTATTAAAATAGAAACTTTTAAAAAAATTGCTATAAAAAAAGATTTGCAAACTTCTAAAAAATTTTAAATATTGATTACTGTAGATAAAAATATAAAACTAAGAAAAATTGTATTAAATATAAACAATTAAACTAACAAACATATTCTATATTTTAATGAACTACCGAAAATCTCTATATCATAAAAATAAAAAAAATAATAATAAAAAAAGAATTGCATAATGCTGAATTTGAGACCTGAAATTAATAACTAAAAAAATATATCCAAAAATCTTTAATAAATAACACTTTTCAAATCACTTACCAACAAAAATTGTAGAAGAAAACTATAATAAAAAAACATTTGATGTATTAAATCTTGCACAAATAAATTCAATATTTATTTAGCATTTATTTTATTCAGATTTTTTATTAAAAATAAACCCATATATATATACATATATACTTTTATATAAAATTTGGAATATATATATATAAATTTTGGAATATATATATATATATATATATATATATATATATATATATATATATATATATATATATATATATATATACAAAAATATACATGAAATACTTTTTATTTCATGTATATTTATGTATATATATATATTTTAGAATTTTATAAAAGTTTCAAACATTTTAGAAACACCCCGAAAACAGTGTATTACATAACATGCAAGCAACGCCAAAAGAAATGATGTTCTCACATCATGCACGTCCATGTTTATCATTATTTATTGCTAAGAATAAATCTAAGTAGAAGCTTGTTTTGCAGTAAAAGTTCCTGTATTTTTTGATTGCACATTAGGCACACTGACTGTTTCTTAGTATTTTGCTTACAAATGGTTGCTGCTCCCAGTAATTAAGGCCGCATCGTTAACCGTACCAAACCATTCTTTTAGTGAAAACCGAAACAAAAAAACCGAATTGAACCGAATCGATCTAATTATTTAAAATAAAATAAAAACCAAACCATAACCGAAAAAATCTTTAAATATATATATAAAATTTAGAACTGTCAAAAAAATTATTTAGTATTAAATTATTAAATAATATATATATATATATATATATATATATATATATATATATATATATATATATATATATATATATATATATATATATATATATATATATATATATGTTACTTAATTTAAAAAATTTCAAACCACAGAAAAGCTAAGTAAAAAAGGAAACAAATTTAAACATAAAAAATAGTCCGCAAACAGCTTGCCGTGAAATTAGAATGTTGTAGACCATGATATAGTAAAATTTTTTGAGAGTTGGATATCAATGTCTTGAATGAAGTCAAAATGTCAAAATGTAAGTATAGTATAAGCCTTTTTCTAAAAAGATGTAATTTTTTATTTTACTGAAATTTCTAATATTGTTTATAATATTTACCTTATAATATTGCTATTTTGAAAACATTGTTTTCTGAACTGTTTTTATTGTATCCTAATAAGCAAATAAATTATAAATGTGATATAATCAAAATATTTTGTATAACCAGCAACGTCAAAACTAAACATGAAGCATCTTGGAAAGATGCTTTGAGACAATTAATAAACAAAACTTGGTAAAGAAAAAGAGACAAAAACAACTACAAACGAAAGTTGCATTCTAAAAAACCAAAAATATGGGTTAAATGATCCAATGCAATTAAAATTTGACTTTTAACAAAATTTATTTGCAAGCTTAGTCTACCTTTTGAAATTTTAGATAATGAAGGAGCACAAGAATGCTCTGATTAGAAAAAGACTGAAACAAGATATTTCAACGCACTGTACTTCAACAATGACTAAATTGGGTTTAGAAATTGATTGTTATTTAGCAGCCAAAACAGCTGAAGAAATGAAAAATATTTTAGGGTGGTGGAATATTATAAAGTTGCAGTACTTAATTTTATTAAATTATGTACGGAAATAACTTTGTATACCAGCAACTTCTGCATCTTCAGAGAGGGTTTTTCTACTGCTGGTAACATTGTCACTGTCACAACTACAATAACAGTTGAAAATGTTGAAAAATTGTTTGTATAAAAGAAAATACTAAAAAAAATTTTTTTTTTAGCTTTCTTTGTATTTTTAAAAATATGTAATTCTAAATTTATTAAATAAATGACCTCTAAAACTTTGTTTTGTATTTAACCAAAACCAAACCGAACCAATAAAAAAAAATTGAAACTGAACCAAAAAAACCAAACCGAAAAAAGGCCAATTTTTTAGGATGCAATATTTCTGACAAGTGAATTTCATTTCTTGAAGTCATTTTGATTATACATTTTATCCATAGACCAAATGTCTACCAGGTCATACAAAATAAATCTGCATACCTTCTCCAAATTTGTCCTTATTGTAAGTGTAAAAATAAATGCAAAAATGAATTCCACTCTTGAACTCCACCATGCATTACCTTTGTTAAAAATCTGAACACTCGTGTGTATTTATATTTACTTTGCACAATGTGATTGTCATCAAAATGTAAAGCCATTTGTCTTTGAGTAATTTCTCAATCATTTCAGTCTTAAATTTTGCTGCCAATTTCTGTGTGCCAAAGTTCAAGGTATGCCATTTTTAAATACAGTAGAAAACATGAAAAATTAAACTTGTTTTGTTACTAACTATATTTAATTATTATTTGTTTTATTACTTGTTTTATTACTAACTATATTTAATTATATTTTATTACTAATTATATTTAATCTATAATTTTATTCTAACTAAAAACATTATGTGTAATAAAGTAGTAAATATTTAAATTATAATTATTAATAAAAAATTTTTTTGGTATTAAAAAATCAATTCAGTTGCTAAGGTTTCTAACAGTTTATTTTTTATTTTTTATCAACTGTATGTAATAAGATTTTAGCTTAAAGTTGTTAACAGCTTTTTTTAATAAACATTTTAAAATAATCTTAAACTATAGCTTTTAGTAATTTTTTATTTTCAAGTTAAAACTTAAACAAACAAAAACTGCTTAAGAAAAAAAAAACTGCTTAAAAAAATTTAAAACTGTTTAAAGGAATAAAAACTGCTTAAACAACTAAAAATTTTAGACTTTCAATGATTTTAATTAAATAGTTTAAATTAAAAGTAGAAAAGAAAAAACTAATAAACATTTATTACGAATAAACAAAATTTTAGCAATACAAACTTACAATATTTATTACATTATTTAATATTATTTTCTATTTAAATTAATGTTATTTTTGCAAACTCCATTGCACTTTTATAGATAATAAAACTTATTTACTCATAAAAAAAGTTAAAAAATCAAAAAAAATTATATATAGATAATATATATTTATATTATAAAGAATCTACCTCCATATACAGAAGGTAGAAATTTTTTATATACTTTTATTAAACTGCAATAATTACCATTGTTATCCATAAAATCTTTAGGCTCGTATGAAAATCCACTAGGTTCTAAACCAAAACCACATGCACTATGTTCCCCAGCCTGTTGGAGATTAATTATGGATTTGATACCAGCACTGTTTAACAACAAAAAATGAACTTTAAAAAAAAAAAGAAATGAAAATAATAATTAGTAACAAAAAAATTAAAGTAAAAACTAATAAAAATTAACAGTTCATATCATCAAGTTGTATCTTTTTAATTTTATGTTATAAAATGATACGATTTAATTATAGTAATGGTAAAAAATTCTAAAACTATGATGTACACAAACAAAACAAAACTATTCTAAAACTATGAGGTAAACAAACAAAACAAAACTATTCTAAAACTGAGTACATAAACAATATAAAATTATTCTAAAACTATGAGGTACACAAACCAAATTATTTGATTTGTGTACCTCATAGTTTTAGAATAATTTGATCTTTGAATTTTATCCTGACTATTGACTTTTTCTAAATTCAATACTAAAAGCAAGTGCAACTAAATAAGTTATATTGTATAATATATTTCAGATAATAAACTAAATTGTTGCTCTTTTAAGATATTACAAATTGTATACCCTAACATGATACACCCTTTACCCTACCTAACTCTTACATGTTAGAATAATAAATTTACTAGTTTATTTAATTTACTAATAACTTGTATTACAATTTGTTTACTGCTTGTAATTTACTAGTAGTTATTAAGTAGATTTCACTCACAACAAGGTTGGAAGCAATAGCCCTGAGCAATAGTCTGTTCAAGAAAGAGGTTTACAAAAGACTTAATAAGCTATAAATAGGATTATTTAAGAAATAATAAGACAATTAAAGTATAAAACCAAAAATAAAAAAATAAAAAAGTTTCTGTTACTCTATATAAACTTTCTTTTAATGTTTCTAATGTAAATCATGACAAACATAAAACTTAACTAAAATAATTTTTCGCTGAATACAAGCATATACAGCAATACAAGCATGTACAGCAATACAAGCATATAAAGCAAAAGCTCCATATAGGATCTTCACATAGTGCCTAAGGTCACCAGGTTATGGATAACATTTATTAAATATCAGAGTAACTAACTATATTAGAGTTAGATATTGCTTCTTTTGTTCTTTTGTTAGTGTATTCTTCAATACTAAAAGCTAAATAGTTAAATAATACATAAATAGATAAATAGTTTAAATAGTGAGCAACACAGGTATTAAAAAAAGAGCAGCAACTTCAACCAGAGTTTAATTGATAAAGATCTCTTCTATGGCTAGCATAGTTATCGTAACAATCTATATATTAAACTTTTACTGCATTACAAAGAGATTATAAGCATCACAATCGAGAGTCCAGAAGTTTTATTAAACAATTTCAAGCTGAAATTTCAGGAAATGATCTTTTTTAAGCAAAATTTAATTTTTTTGAGTTGCCTACCAGCATCAAATCCAAAATATTTATTCATATCAGAAAACATTACTATGACAAGACTACCTTGAGTAAATATTGAGAGCATTACCTACCTTGGAGGATAACTACCAGTGTGCAGAAAATTAAAAGTTCACTAACCTGATGCTCTTCACAATGCAAGATTTATATCATATTTTATAAATTCTCTTAATATAGAATTCTTATCTGATAAAACTTATCATGTCTGACGATGAGCAAATTATGATACATTGTATGGTTAGTTTATTGGTCTGTTATTAAATGAAATTTCTCCACTTGATAAATTTGAATTTTTTGTTGCAATGAACTGGTATTGAGAAGAGGATTCAGATATTGAAAAGTTAGTGATTTCATCAAAAAACTGTCATCTTTGGTATTTAAGGAAAGAGCTTGTTATTTTATCTTTACTTGATGAAAAAATGTCAGACCCTGTCATAGTAATGATGGCAAAATAAACATTTTTCTACCCCAAGTCCTAAAAAAATATTTTATTGGGAAATCAACATTTCTGACATTTATCAACTTTTACTTCTTTTTTAATTGGACCATGCTCTTGGTTTCTTTTGATTTATTAGAAATTATGAGCAATCAAGAATGGCTCCAGATATATCCAAAAAAACTGGACATGTATCTAAGATTATTGAACTGAAAGTTTTTGTTGTACAACTAAAGGAAACAAACAATTGTGCCAAAAGAGAAGCCAAGCTTATTGGCAACTTTCATGAACATGCAGAAAATGAGGAGAAATGTCAATTTCTTTTGCAGTATGTTGAATAATACAGAAAACAAAAAACCTTTTTTTAATACAACAACCAAATTGCTAAAAACCAATTTTTAGAAACAATTTTTCTAAAAATTTGGGCAAATATTTTTCTAACTACAGTTGATATATAGACACTAAGTAACATAAAATAAAATTACTGTATGCATTCATACAAGAACTTCCATCATCCAGTTCAATAGAAAATTCTTTAACTTCGATAAGCTCTTCAGCCCTTAGGTACTTTAGGTCAGAAATTTTTATCTTTTATACTAATGGAAATTAAATTATTTTCAGAATTAATTTAATTAATTTCAAAAATAATTAATTCAGGTGAAAAATTGGTAATTTTTTAAACTACTTTTAAAAAGTTAAAAAAAAGTATTTTTTTACAAGAGAGAAAAATATTAAACAATTAATTTTGAAAATTAAAGTGTTAAAAGAAATGAGTCAAACAAGATATAGTAAAAAAAAAACTTCACTAAAAATTAAAGCTTTTTAAAATTATTTACTTTTATAAGAAATTATTTTGTTATTTGTTTTGTATAGTACCGCAAAAATTTCTTCTGGAAGTGAATCATAAGAAAATACTTTGAAAAACAACACAATGAAGTTATAGATAATAGCTTTCAAAAGCTTTTGAAAGTTATTTGCAAAACACTATTGTTAATGCTGCACTGTTTCCAACATAATTATATAACTATTCTTCAGAGAGAATTGTAAATTTATTTTTGTTAGAAGCTTGAAGTTACTTTTACTTTTTATTTCTACAAATCTTATTACATAAATAACTAATAATGGGGAATAACTAAAAATGGTGAATAACAAACAATAATGAATTACTAACAATGATGAATAACTAACAATGATGAATAATTAACTAAAAACTAAAAATGAATGAAAATAAATTGCAGCGTAAATGATATAAAAATAAATTATAGAGTGAAGATATGAAAATAAATTATATAGTGAATGATATGAAAATAAATTATAGTGTGAATGATATTAAAATAGATTTTAGAGTGAATGATATTAAAATAAATTATAGAGTGAATGATATGAAAGTAAAACACAGTATGACAAATTAAAACATCAACTAACCCACTTCTATTCAACCCTATTTTAATTTTTTTAATAAATAGATTATTATATAAAAATTAAATCAAATATTTACTATTAAAATCATGCATAATAAAAATGGATAACCAATTTACAATTTATGTAAATTGGTCATTCATTTGGTAATGATAACCATTTCTAAATTCACCCTTCCATACTCCACCTAGTTATAATTTGGTTTCAAATATGAAAACAACATTGCTACCCAGTTTTGAATTAACTTAACTTCTCTACTTAATATTTTTCTTTTTAACTAAGGAAAAAAAGATAACATAGGTGTAAGTATTTAAAAAAAAATCCCATACATTTGCAAAAATAATCAGTCCACTTTAAAGACAGTTTATAATACATGTATATTCAAAATGGCTCTCCTGTGTCCTTGGGGAAGTAAAAAAAAAAAAGTGGAAAAAAGCACACACCTTAGCTATTAAGTTAAGGTTAGAATATTATGCGGTTGTTAAATAATATAAGACATCATTGAAGTTTCATTAAACTCACTGTAACTCACTTTGGTTTCTTATACCTATCATCATGGAAATGAAATAGTTATAAAAAGACATATTTATAGTGACAATATTCAATAAAAAAACAGAAAAAATCTAAATAGGTGGATAGATGGCAGATATATCTAAAGCATGTATATATTGATGGTGATAATAATCATATTAATGATGATGATGATGATGATGATGATGATGATGATGATGATGATGATGATGATGATGATGATGATGATGATGATGATGATGATGATGATGATGACAAAGACGATAACCACAATATTTAATTAAAATATTAATCTTACTTTTGAAATTGCTCAATAATATTATGCTTCCTAATAGCTTCTGTGGATGGTCGAGATGTTGCCAAAATATTTTTAGTAACCCTAATCAAAAATAAAAAAACTTAAAAAATAAAACATAAACATTTTATATCAACTTTTTTGCTTTTGTTGCTTACCATGATGAATACAATCCAAATATTGCCATTTCATTTTCTTTGAACTTCAAGGGATTATCGTACTTGCATTGTTTTCCTCCACAAAACATAGAACATTGGAGATAACTTGGTGTAACATGACGAATATGCTCTCCGAACAGAGAATACTTTGGAGATAAAGGTTTTAAAAAGCCAACATCTGGCTTATTACTCCATTTAATTTCACCTGATTTACCAGCCATTTCGTTGCGCAATTATTTGCCATATAATATATTATTAATAGCACTATATTATATACTATATTGCTAATAACACTATCACAAACTACAACTTTAATATATAAGTAGACAAAAAACTTTATTATTATAAATGGATATGTAAAAATGGTATAAATATACAAAAATAATTAAATAAATAAAAATAAATATTTGTTATATTTATTTTTAGTTTCTTTCCTAACACTCAAGGCAATTACCAGTTAATGCCAATTTTAACTTACATATTGTAATATAGAAGAAATATTGATGTTATATTGTCAATATTTTTTCTGCAAAAGGAGATGAATTAACACTAAAAAAAAAAAAAAAAAAATTGTAAATAATTCTAAATAAAAATTTTTTTTTCCAATGAGTGGAAAAAGTTTATCAAAAAATGTGGTATATAAATGTGCTGTTTCCTATAATTATCAAAAAATGTGGTATATTAATGTGTTGTTTCCTATAAGAATGTACCTGATAAACAATACATTGGCTTAACAGAGTGTAAATGAAAAAATATTTTGCCAACCATAAGCAACCCTTTAAAAATAAAAACTATTCAAATGACACGATGCTGTTAAAATACATATAGGAATTATAAAAAAAAAAATTTTTGATGATTTTATATTGAATTGTTCTACCCCTAAAACAGCACCAGCATATAATAATATTTCCAAAAAATGTGTACTATGCCCTACCTAGAAAAATTTGAAATAATTACACATATCAACCAAGAATGTTTATTAAACAAAAAATTAATTATATTAATCTGAACACTCATTTCTGATGAGTCTTTATTGATGAAACACAGTGTAAAATAAAAAAAGTTTGATAAGTGATTTTCTACTGATTTATTATTGCTCTGTTCTTTTAAGAACATTGAGCATTCTTTTTTGTAGAATTTAAAATTACTTATATATATACATATATATATATATATATATATATATATATATATATATATATATATATATATATATATATATATATATATATATATATATATATATATATATATATATATATATATATGTATATATATATATATATATATATGTATATATATATATATAAACATATATATATATACAGCGTTTTTCATTTATTCGATGGTAGACTCAACAAAGAAAGGTACATCGAAATTTTGGAAAACTCACTTATTCCTAGCATTGATTTATGGCAGTTGCAAGATGGATTTATTCTCCAGCAAGATAATGCGCCGTGTCATAAAGCGCATGTTGTTAGCGATTGGTTCAATTCTAATAAAATTCAAGTCCTTCCATGGCCTGCCAATAGTCCAGACTTGAATCCAATAGAGAATTTATGGTCATGGCTTGATCACAAGCTTGGTAAAGAACAATTTTACAATTTGGAAGATTTGAAATCTTCTATCTCTTATCATTTGAAAAATGTGCCTGATGAAGTAATCAAAACTTTAATGAATTCAATGCCAGAACGAGTACAAGAGTGCTTGAAAACAAATATAGGAACAACACGCTTCTAAATTATTTTTTTATTGCTTTTTGAAATATTTTTGAAACTGGTCTTAAAATTTTGTCCAATTTTTTTTCCCATTTATATTTTTTAACATTATTTTATAAAAAAATTATAAATTCTTTTATAATAAATATAAAATACAATAAAAATTCTTTCTAAAAATGTTTTCCTTTTTTTGATACCTTTTTCCAAAATAAAATTATACTAAGGTTAAAAATAAATTTTGAAAAAAAAAGAGTGGTCTTTAATTTTTGGCCACCGCTGTATATGTCTTCTTTGTTTGAAATTTGATGCCAGCGCACAAAAAAGCACTGGCAGGATGGTTATTTTGAAGTTAACCTATGCAATTTAAAAAATTAATTTTTTCCTGCTATTTAAATTAAAATAAAAATAGTAGAAAGAATGCTTTGAACAAATACTAGATAAAATAATTTTAAAAAAATTGGCAAAGAAAAAGCTTTTTTTATAAAAGTTGAACAAAGAAACAAAAATGTTTTGTTGCAATTTAAAACAAAACACTTTTATTTTTTTGGCAAGCACTTTTTTACGGGCTTGCCAAAATTTTTGCGGGTGTGTGGGTGAGCGCGAAAAGACTTCAGCACGAGCGCTGGTTAAACGGAGAAGACTGATATATATATATATATATATATATATATATATATATATATATATATATACATATATATATATATACACACACAAGATTAATCGTTTCTACTTAGATAGTGAGCAAATTTGGTGCAGGGTCAGCATATATACTAGTTACAGCATATATACTAGTGCAGGATCAGCATATATACTATATACTAGTTGGTTGTTTATACACATCCTCAAGCTTCATATGATCTAAACAAAATATTTAACGAAACAATTAGAAAAGCAGAAAATTAATAAACTAACTTTCAAGCATAACATTCTTGATATAATTTTAATTGATGATCCTGATCGCATATATGCAGTAGAAATAGGCCCCTATATTGGTTTCACTAGGCAAAATCAGTTTCACAGGACATTGTTGTGGGAATATCAAGTAAAGGACCCTGCCTATTCAAAAAAAAATCAAAGAAACTTAGGTGATTACAAACCTGGTGATTATTAAGCTCTAAGTGAATCATTTAATGATATTAACTGGCATGCAAACTTCTATGGTAAAGACACTAACCAATGTTATAATATTTTCATTGACTTTTATAATAAACTAGTTGAGAAGTTTGTGCCCAGTAAATCTCTCTTCAACCTTAACTTATCCAAATCAGTACCCAGATGGATAAAGATATCAAAAGAGCTTAAAGATATAAATGTCTTTTCAAAAAATGATTACATCAACTAAATTAAATAAAGGTAAGCTTAAAACTGAATTCAACAAACAATGCAAATTAGTTAAAAAATTAGTTAATAAGGCAGTTTTACAATTATTATTATTATTATTTTATTCTGATTCATTCCAAACAAGGCTGGAAGCAATCACTATTGAATTGAGTTTTAGTTGATGGAAATAGAGATGATAGCTCCTTTGAGCAGTGAAAATAATAGTATTTGTAGAATAAAGAAAGAGATGAACTTTATGACAATGGGAGTGAGGTTAGTAAGCGACCAGGGTTGATATTTGACTGGGGCCGGGTTTGTGACCGAGGCTGCATAAACATTTATACATCCTAAAGTATATTTTTTTAGTTCAAAATTCATGTTATATTTTGTATATATATATGCATATAAAAACATCATTATGATCATCATAATCATCATTAACATCATCATTATCATCATTACCATTATCATCATCTGATCATCTTCTCTTTTGGCAAATACTACGCCATATAAATGCTTAAGTTTATATAAATATGAAAGGATATTGTATGCCAGCATCTAAATAAATAGCAAACATAAATTTTTATATCCATAATATGTATGCATAAAGCGCATCTCAGAAGCTTTTATTCCTTCTGGACTAAAAGTTTGGAAGCTTTTATTCCTACTCTTCAATTTTAAGTCAAGCCTCATTCTACTCCACAATTTTCACTATCTTGACCAGTTGCTTTATTAATCATTTATTTCAACTTTTTTAAAAGAACATTTCTCTTAAGAACAAATAACCTTTTATTTTTCAAGAAGCCAATGTATAAAGGGCCCACCTGGTGTTAAGCTCTGTTATTCTCAGTTTACTGTATCTCATATCTTATATCAGATGTTAGGTTTTACAGATTTTTGGTTAGTCTTCAACAATGTCATTAGCTGAAATTAGTCTAACTTTTAATCTCTAATTCATGGGTCTGATCTTTTTACTTCTCACCAGAATAAACCAAGTTGTTTGCAAAGAAATCTTACTCTAATTTGACTCTTGAATCTAATGACCATACCTTTCCTGTCAGTTAACCAGATTAACCCATTGTTAAACATCCAAATCACTCTGGCTTCCAATGCTAAAGTTAATTCTCAATTAAACGCTTCTACAGTTTGTGCTTCGGATAAAATTTCCATCATAGTCTTAAAAAAGTGTTCTCCAGAACTCTCTTCAATTTTTGCTAAGTTTTTAAAAAGTGCTTAATAAGTGCTTCCAATTTTTTTAAACTCTAGAAAACACTTTGACCTCTCTAACTATCCTACAATTAGTCTTCACTATTATTTATTAGTTTTTTTTTAATAAAGGTTTTGAGATAATTAAATTATTTCTTTCTAACTGCAGTTTTAAAGTTATTCTTGAATGCCTACACTTTTCTTTATTTCAAGTAACTTTAAGGGTACCACAAGGTTCTATTTTTGTTCCTGCATTGTTTCTTATCTACAATATTGATCTTTATGAAAATTTAAAATCTAAAGTGGCTCTATTTGCTGACGACTCAACTTCATACTCTTGTCTTGACAAAAAATCTTCACTTTTTGATTGCTTAGAACAAGCAGCTGATTTTTAATTTGATCTCTCTTCTGTAACAGTCTAAGGCTTACAGTGGCTAATGGATTTAAATTCTGAACTTAAAATCCACAATTTTTGTTGGACAACAAAACTCATTTATTAACTGCAAAAAAAATACTGCAATAATGTTGGCATTCCTATATTGATGAAAAACAATCCTCTTACTCTCAGGCAAAGTCTAAAAGCACATTATAAATGTAATTAGACCTGCTTTATCTGCCAAGCTTGAGCCACTCTTCCATTGTTGAAAGGTTGCATTTCTTTCTTTTTTTTCTACATCATGGCCAATGCTCAAATGAGCTATCATCTCTATTATGATAAACCAAAACTCATTCTTGCTTGTTTCTTATTCAACAAGTTCCATAATTTTACTGTATCTGTCCCTTCAAGCTGTAAAAACTTTTATTAATCTTTTTTTTTTTTCCATGCACATCAAAAAAACCTTATAACTCTTAGCCATCTTCACGTTTTTTCTTTTAATACAACCTACAACTTTTTACGTCTTCAGTTAACAATTTCCTAGTATTTTTACTTATTCTCTATTTTTAAGTAACTCATAACTGTTGTTGCTTGCAATCTTGTTGAAAGTAAATTAGAATTTGAAAATATATAAATATATGTATTTACTATTTATTAAATGTATTTAACAAATAGTAAATGTAAGCATAAAATTATAATATATAAAGTATTATAATTTTTTTCTAGCCCCAGCTATCAACCTCTGCTAAATCTTATAGTTTTGCCAGGGCCGGAGAAAAAAGTCTTATTTTTAGCCAGGGACAGGGCCCGGTCACTTACTAAGTGAGGCTTAAGCTTGGTAGATAAAGTGGGTCCAACTATGCAGACAAAAAAGTAACAGACAAAAAAATATCACTCATTGTTTAAACCAACAGATTTATACCACGTGGAGTGGACCAGTTGCATCCTTTTGTTCTTTCAAAATGTTATAAGAACCTGAGTTTTCCACTATTCTATATATTTATTAAATCTTTTGAATCATATATTGTTCCCTTGTTATGGAAAGATACTAATATCTCACTTATCTTCAAAAAAAGATGTAAACTCAAACCAATAAATTACCGCCCAATCTTGTTGACTTCAATTGCAAGTAAGACCATAAAGAAAGATCAGTGAATCATAGAAGATCATAGAAAGTGAATACATGACTGAGCCCCTAAACTTAAACAACTTTCTATTCACCAATAAGGATTTGTTAGTGGTAAATCTTGTACCATAAACCTCTTAGAGCTGTTATATATAATTACAGAGGCACTAAATCATAACTTTACAGCTGTAAAAATCTAATCTTACCAGACTTTTCCAAAGCTTTTGACAGAATTAGCTATGAACTGCTAAACATAAAACTTAATGGGTATGGGTTTGATGTAAAATTATTTGCTTGGATTTCTGATTTTTTAAAAAGTAAATGACAATGAGTAGTCTTTAATGATGTGTATTTTGATTTGGCAAAGGTAATAAGTGGGGTACCACATTGATCAGTTCTTGGTCCACTATTGTTTTTATATACATAAATGATATGCCAGAAAAAGATGGTAGCCAGCTTGTTGCTATGATTAAAAACAATATGGATAAAACTGCTACTTTACTATGAAAGATGATATTGGAGCTGTTTTTAACTTTAAAACAACAATAACTGAGTGTAACCATGATTTAACTTTAAACAAAAAATTAAAATGTCACTTTTAGTCACCAAATCAGATATGCAATAATTAAAACAAATATGCTTTTGCCATGCTTAAGCAAACATTTAAATCTTGGACAAGGTTTATTTTTGTTAGATTGTTTACAACCTTTGTTCAACCTCATTTGGAATACTGTGCATTTGTTTGGAATCCTTTTCAAAAAAAGACAATTTGATAAGTTCAATGTTGTCGAACAAGCATCTAATAAAGTCTGCTAGATATTTAGTTTTTTCTCATTGTAGATTATTATATTATATCATATATTATTGTATTGTATTATATTATATATTATAGTATTACACACAAAGACACACACACATGTATATATATATATATATATATATATATATATATATATATATATATATATATATATATATATATATATATATGTATATATATATATATATATATATATATATATATATATATATATATATATATATATATATATATATATATATATATATTCGGGATATGACTTTTTTGCAACCTACTAGGCCTGTATCGTAATTCAATGAACTTTTATGTAAAAAGAACGAATAGATGTTTCATTTTGACATATTTTGAAAAAAGGTCACCCCAAAACCAAAAAATCGAATTTTCAATAGGTACACTTTTGTACAGTAAATGAATATTAAAGGCTGAAGATGTTGTAAGAGTCATACTCCTGTTGTTATTTTATTTATTTATGCAACATGTACTGTGATATAACAAAAAACATTATGTGATATATAATTATACAAGTATTACAAAATTAACAGTATCAAAGCGTCTAGTACAACAATATACATAACTGTCTGTGTCTATAGGCCTACTGTGTTTAGTACATGGGTCACATGATGCTCACGTCTCATAAAGAGTCTAGCGCTTATTACTTAGAATGAATCGAAGTTGCAGTTTGTCTTTCTTTCTGCAGGAAGCATACAGGTCTTGCATCACCTTGATTGCACGTTCAGCTATCTGATTACTTCGTGGTATGTCGATGATGGATGGCTCTTTCTTCCAGTGATTTTTGAATGACTGCAATGCCTTTTTGTAAGGCTTCAATACATCAGATAAATTCTTGAAGTCATTGTCATTGTACTTTTGACTACTAAACCAATGTTCTGCCCACTCATATGAAATGAACCTGCAAACCTTCTCCAAATTCTTTCTCGCTTCAGGCATAAGAATGAACACCAGAATGGCGAGAATGGCTCTTGAGTTCCATCTGGCATTGCTCATATTAGGAATGTTCTGAAAGTGAATCAGAGGGAAGTTTCTTTGTTCTTCATAGAACCTAAACACTCTTGTTAAATGGTACAAAAACTTCATATCGTCTCTCCACCCTGATTTATCAAGAATTTCTACAGTTCCATTCACAAACTTATCCTTCAGTTCATCATACTTATTCAACAGTTAAGACACAAATGGGTATTCAATGTTTGGAGATTTGGTATCACCCCCAAGTTCTTCGTCCATCACCAGACGGAGAATCCTGTCTAGTACGTGATGCTGACAACCGATAAATTGTGGTATTGTGACACCCTTTAATTTAAACATACGTTGCAACTTCACAACAACTCCATTTCTCTTCCCAGTATTGACGTTTGTTGTATCAGTAATGATCATCTTAATTGAATTCCACAAATTGTATTCATCAATAAGTTTGGCAATTTTTTCAGCAACAGTTTCAGCTTTGCCATCTTTTAAACGCAGTGCATCAAGTTTCACGTCAGTTCTTTCATTCTGAAGTACAACTACCTGATATTCCTTATCATCTATTCGTTTGCCGTCAAAGTGTAAGGACCACTGTTCCATTTTAAGTTGTTGTATCATTTCTTTTTTTAATTTACCTGCCTCTTTGAATATGGACTTGTAAATTGCTGATTGACTTGGAGTTGGAATATCAATACCTTGTTGTGATAATACATTGCATATTTTAGCAGCTTTCTTTGTGGAAACTCCACTTGATGTAACCATACTTACAGCAAATTTACTTTTGTAGTGCTTTCTAGTTTTTTTCTGAGTGTCCTCATCATCGTCTTTATCACCGTCGTCGTCTTCATCATCTTCACTCTTACTTTTGCAGTTTTCACATTCAGTACCACTGTCTGTGGTAGACAGGACTTGTGATGTGGAAGGTATTGCTGTTCCAGACTGGACTTTCCTTCTCTTGGAAGGGTGAATGGTTTCTTTACTTGCCACTTGTCCTGTTGAGTACCCCACCTGTCCTTTACTTTCTTTTTGTAGGTGGTATAGACGTTTATCTTCCGAGGATAACCACTGGCCATTCACTTTCGTGATGTCAAATAATGCATTGAGAACATCATATTTTCCACGCTTGACACATTCATCATAGACCTTCAGCACCTTCATAAGCTTTGCTCTTATCATTTGATCAGACACATGTGGAAAATTCAGTTTATTGTCCCACAATTTTGTAATTTCCTTAGAAATTTGGTCTATTCGTTCTTTTCTTCCTTTAACATATGCTCCGAGAAACTGGTATCTTCCTACGATCTGCAATTGAAGTGGTATTCTGGATTTTTCATCGAGTGAATGTTCTTCTACAGCCACGCTTCCTCTTCTTCTGTGTGACTCTTGAAATCTCACCAAATTTTTAGTCCAAGTCTTCTTGTTCTTTGTTACTGTGGTATGACTTTTCTTGTGAGACATCATATAATATTGTTACGACTTTACGGATAGCTGAGCGTAAATATCCGTTTAATAAAGTCGTTTAATTAATAAAATACTTTAACTGTATAGTAATCCAATTATAGTTCGATAATCCAGTCAATGTTGATAACAGTTCGATAATCCAGTCCGTATCCTAACGATAATGCTACAACTACTTATACTTCGTACACTTACAGCGTCTTTAGTTCGCTACAGTAGTTCCTTATTAGCTCAGTTACACGCAGAGTACTTCATAGAACTATTCACATTATCAACACTGAGCTCTGACAGCAGCTCGCTTATATAATTATTTAGAGCTTCCAGAATGTTCTACTAAGTTCTATAATCTTCTACAGTCTGTTACAGTCGTCTATATCACCGTGGTAACACAATGACGTCATCAAATAACAATTCCAAGTATTTGCCGGCACACGGCCGTTTCGTTGCCATGGTAACGTGTGGCGTTATGTTTATAAATTCATAACAAAATAATGAAATAAATAGAATTAAGCTGAGAATTAAGCTTAAGATTAAAACATCGGTCAAAAATGAATGTATAAAAATGGTAAATCAAATTTTTATTTTGGGGGTGACCTTTTTTTGTTGCAGAAAGCTATTTGGGCCTTTTTTCATGATTTTAGGTAAAAGTTCATCGATTTATGATACAGGAAACATTTTATTTGAAAAAAAATTAAAAAGTCATATCCCTAATATATATACAATGGGTGCAAAAAAAAAGCCACACTAATATTTTTTCTTCATTTTAAGTATAAAATGTATAATCAAGCAAAACAAAAAAAATTGGATTGAAAAAGTGAAAAATTTAGGACAGAAAAGGTATGTTTATATATAAACTAATATTTACATAAATAAAATCTTTAAAAAAACGATTAATATGGACACATTTAATATTTTAGAAAACATCTAACGGATGTAGAAATTGGACGAATTATTGAAGCTGCTGACCAAGGAGAGTCTCATTAGAAACCGTTTTAAACAAGAAAACTCAACTATTAGTAGATTGGTAAAGAAATATAAACACACTGGTAAAACTGAAAGGTCTGCTGGATCTGGGAGAAAGCCTAAAACTTCAAAAAAAGAACATTGCTACATTTTTAACGCTGTCAAAAAAAAATCGTAAAATCACATGTTCTGAGATAAAACTAGATTTGAACCTTACTAATATCTCAAAGTGGACAATATCTCGCAGAATAAAAGCATCGGGTGATTTTTTTTCTGGGAAGCAAATTAAAAAACCCTTCGTTAGTGAAATCAATCGAAAAAAACGATTAAAGTGGTGCATTGAGCACAAAGATTGGACATGTGAACAATGGTCTAAAGTTATTTGGAGCGACGAGTCTCCTTTTGTTTTGTTTTATAATGGTTGATCTCACTGTTGGAAATTCTTTGGGGAAAAATTCAACCCCCAAACATGCAAGGCAACAATTAAACATGACAAAAAGATTAATGTTTGGGGTTGTTTTAGTGCACACAAAGTTGGAAAACTTTACCGGG